>NC_066509.1:36250623-36311910 GCF_024679095.1 Eriocheir sinensis
GTAAGTTAATAGTGAATCCCAGACCCAGACCCATATCAACATGGCCACCGGACTTCTCGCCCAGCCCGCTTCCGCAATTTAGAGTTTGATAGGACGCTTTGGAACTGTATAACGATGGTGAACTTGTCAAAACATACATATTAGACCGTGCAGGAATGGAGTATGTGACTGATTTGGTGAGAAAAGAGCTACAAGATCCAGTTCAAAGGGAGCATTCCTCACCCCGGGTTGAGAGTGATTTTGACTTAAAGATACTTGGCTACAGGAAAAATGCTGCAGTGTTCAAGTGATGAGTTTGGGGTAAGCCAGAGTAGTGTAAGAAGGGTGATTGCGAAAATTCTGGCCGCCCTCAGTGCCCTGTAGGTAGTCGGGAGGTTTATCCAGTCTCCCTTGACAGGGTGGAGATCCGTGAAAAGCAAGCAGAATTCTACCAACTTGCCGGTGTTGTGGGAGTGATAGACTGCACCCATGTGAAAATAATGGCACCAAAGGAAAACGAAGTAGTTTATGTCAACAGAAAAGGAAAAAACATAGCTTGAACATACAATTAGTGTTTGATGCCTTTGTTATTGATTAAAATGTGAAATATTTGAGTTAAGGAAAACAAAACATGGGAAAAGAACTTTTATTTGTAGCAGAAAGGTACACACATGCAAATGAAAAAGATGACATTAAAATTGTATTAAAATGTAATTTAGAATATGATTTATAATTATTGTTGCTTTAAAATCAAGTTAGAAACAAATTACTCCTGCCGGTTATTCGTATTGAGATAATGGTGGTAAGAAAGCTTGTTAGAGACGTCTGCCAGTGTGAGGGAGGAGGAACGAAAGGTCGAGGTGACCACATCGCGAACATTATGACTTATGAGTGAAGTAAAACGAGGTTACTTGGTTTATGTTTACAAAGTTCCAAGTGGAAAACAACTTTATTGTGAATTCAGTGTATACTTTTCTGGAGTATTGTGTTTACTGAGTGAATTGGTGACCAATCTGTTGCTATTTGTGTCTTGCTTGAGGATATTCATCATTGGATTCAAAGCTATAGTATTAATGTGCAATAGTCATCATAACAAAATACGTAGTAATTAATTACATGTGTCAACCTATTTATTTTCATGAGATCATGGTATGACCACTGAAAAACATAGCTTTTTTATCTTGGCTCCATTACAAATTCAGTATATAATTACTCTATTAGTGGAATCTAGTTTTCAGCATATTTTATTATTATGCCAATATTCTAAGCACTCAGCTTGCAAACATGCTTAGGTTTATGTTGTCAGCTTGGGTCGGACTTATGTGAACACTTTACCAAGTGACCTAAGATTACTCAGTGCTCGCAAAGCTATGGTATTAACGTGCAATGGTCATCATACCAAAATACGTATTAATTAATTATATATGTCAACCTAATTATTTTCATGAGATCATGGTATGACTGCTGAAAAAGATAGCTTTTTTTATCTTGGCTCCATTACAAATTCAGTTTATAATTATTCATATATTCAATAAAGTAGTGGAATCCAGTTTTCAGCATCTTTTATTATTATGCCAATATTCTAAACACTCAGCTTGCAAACACACTTAGGTTTATGTTGTCAGACTGGGTCGGACTTAGGTGAACACTTTACCAAGTGACCTAAGATTACTCAATGCTACCATATAGGTATACTACATATTTGATTGTGAATTCATCAGAGAGCACTCAAGAGCAGCATGAGTCTAATTAGGTGCTAATGAATATCCTGCCTGCATCACAGACTACATAAAATGCAAATATGATCATTGCCTAAAGGTGTTATTAGCTAATGATGCTAAATATATATATATATATATATATATATATATATATATATATATATATATATATATATATATATATATATATATATATATATATATATATATATATATATATATATATATATATATATATATATATATATATATATATATATATATATATATATATATATATATATATATATAAAACTGTCTGCCCTAATGTCCTCCCACTTTTGAAGTCCAAATGACGCCCTGATTGTAACAACGTATCTTGTAACACCCAAGACTGGGTGCCGGTGCAAATCTCCTCATTTAACACCGAGAAATTAATCTAGGCTCTAGGTGAACCAGTGACCTTCGACATATAAAGCCATGTCTGTCAGTCGAGCCAATAAAGGTAAAGGTAGAGTTGGGGCATACGCTGTAGCAGCGCGTGGCCTCGGTGCTCATCTCCGTAACATTGGCCCTTGAGCCTGTGGTGGGAGGGAGCCCATTACCCCGGGACACAGGGCCTGTGTGACATCCGGGTTACCACAGTTTCCCCAGGTAGTCATTTATCGACCAGCCCGAGAGGGAGGATGATCAGCTTGGTGAGCTGCACGCCGACTGCCCGGGCCGGGATTCGAACCCGGGCCCGCGTAGAAGCCAGGCATGCTGACCACTAGACCACAGAGGCGTATTGGAGCCCAATCTCAAGTGAACCCACTCACAATGGCACACAATTTTTTTTCTGGTAAATTTTGTGCTTTGAATGAATTTGCTAATCATTTCTCTCGAAAAACAGCAGAGATTATTTTTCACCCCTTCCACCCTAACCTCCTCAGTAAAAAAAAGTGACAAAATCATAGCCTTGAGGCAGTAACATTCAGCCCCAGCATCAAAAAATTATACTGCTACCCTATGAAAGGCATCTCTTAACTCCGATGAAGTAGGTGGTGACTGTGGTGGAGCAGCTTCATTGTCATCCCTTGCAGTGGCAGGTGTCATTGGGGGGCCAGCAGATCATGAAACAGTGGCTGGTGTCATAGGGCCAGCAGATGATGAAGCAGTGGCAGGTGTCATTGGGCCAGCAGATGATGGAACAGTGGCTGGTGTCATAGGGCCAGCAGATGATGAAGCAGTAGCAGGTGTCATTGGGCCAGCAGATGATGAAGCAGTGGCTGGTGTCATAGGGCCAGCAGATATTGAAGCAGTGGCTGTTGCCGGAGCAGCTAATGGTATCTTTTCCACGGATAATGAACAATGTGCTGGGATGGTCTCTAGCAATATTGATAAAGTGTGTATCTACAAAGAATATGAATTTAAGGGTGATTAATAAATTGTTTTAATGAGAATATAAAAGTTTTTGCCAAAAACATACTGGCCAGTCAATATTTCACTGCTGCTTGACTGTTGCTGCTGTCCTATCCTAGCACATCATGTCAATGCTGAATGGCTCTGGTACCCTTCAAATACATGAGACGAGCAGCCTATGATGTCATACACCAGTTTATCTACCACAGCTAATGTCATAGTTATATAGGCAGGCGCCTGCGTATCTGTGGTGCCACACGTGGGGCACTCAGGTGCTGGGGAAATGTCATTGTTATGAAGGGGCAGGGTAAACCAGTGTATGCTGTGAGGCCTTGGTGTGGAAGTTCCCTGTCTGAACTGTGCAGCTAATCCCCATACAGTGAGGGCCTTTTTACTCCTCAGGGGCTGTGCAGCTGAGAGAGTGGTGTACATGAGTGTGAGTGTGTGAGTGTGTGCGTGCCTGTCTTGGCTAAAACCCTTCACTGGGGGAAGACAACCAAGGTATTTAGATAGATTGATAGTCATTGACAGATGAACATTAAAAAAATTTCTATATCAAATATGCAGTTCACTGCTATGAACTTATTAACTTTAAGCTGAAATAAAGGCATTGTGGCCAGTATAGCTGCATTCTGTGAGCACATAAAAAACTAACTAATATAAGTTTTACATTTAAAGACATAACAACTAAAAAAAATTACCAGTCTGCCGCCGCTCATTCTTGCACTTGGCAATGTGAGGCTTTGATTTTGTTGTACGTTGTACCAACGCCTCTCACAGTCATCCTGCGTACAGGGTCCACTCCCAGGGAAGGCACTGTCAGGGTATAAATGTGAGGCAAGTTTCTTAATCGTTTCACTATGGCATGCTTTTATTTCCCATACCTTCTCCAATAACATTTAATACATGCTGTGATGGAAAGCTAAATCAGTACCAGTATTTTATTTACATGCATCATAAGACATTAACTTTTAGTTGTTATGAACATGGCAATTAATACTACTGTTCATTACCTACTTTTCTAAAATGCTTTTCTCTAAGTAGGATGATATTACACAATACAGCTATACAAAAAATCAAGCATTAATCTTAATTCCATTCTTTTGAGTACTTCTAACCTTACATTATATCACCAGAAACTGTTTGACCAATGCTATCAAAATAATATTTTAATCTTACTTTACTATTCTCATCAAATCTACCTATTCCGATATAGTCTTAACATAAAATACTTGTAAAAGTGTTGAGAATCTGGACTGCCCAACCCCCCCCAAAAAAAAAAAATATAAATAAGGAATAAATAAAATAACAGGTAAATATGACTTGACTCTCTTAGAGGTAGAAGACTATCAGTAAGAGGAGGAGAGCTGATGAGACGAAGAGCCTTAGACTCCAGTCTGTCCAAGAGAGCAGTGTGAGTGGAGCTCCCCACACGTGAGATGCATACTCCATACGAGGGCGGACAAGGCCCCTGTATATGGATAGCAACTGTGCGGGGGAGAAGAACTGGCGGAGACGATACAGAACGCCCAACCTCGAGGAAGTTGATTTAGTAAGAGAGGAGATGTGAAGTTTCCAATTAAGATTTTGAGTTAAGGATAGACCGAGGATGTTTAGTGTTGAAGAAGGTGACAGCTGAGTGTTGTCGAAGAATAGGGGATAGGTGTTTGGAAGATTGTGTCGAGTTGATAGGTGGAGAAAGTGGGGTTTTGAGGCATTGAAGGACACAAAGTTCCTTTTACTCCAATTGGAAATAATAGTAAGGTCTGAGGTTAAGCTTTCTGCACCCTCCAGCCTGGAGTCATGTAATTCCTGTCGAGAGGGTCTCCTGTTGAAAGAAGTTGAATAAAGCAGAGTGGAGGCATCAGTGTATGAGTGGATAGGACACTTTATTGTGGAAAGAAGATCATTGATGAATAAGAGGAAGAGAGGGACAGAGCCCTGTGGAACACCACTGTTCATCGGTTTAGGGAAGAACAATGACCGTCTACCACAGCAGATATAGAACGGCCGGAAAGGAAACTGGAGATAAAAGAACAGAAAGAAGGATAGAATCCGAAAAGGGTAGTTTAGAAAGCAAAGACTTATGAAAGACTCTATCGAAGGCTTTCGATATGTCTAGCGCAAAGAGAAAGTTTCACCGAAACGGCTAAGAGAGGATGATCAAGAATCAGTTAAGAAGATCGTCAGTAGAACGCCTTGCGGAACCCATACTGGCGATCAGATAGAAGGTTAGAAGTGAAAAGGTGCTTTTGAATCTTCCGGTTAAGGATTGATTCAAAAGCTTTAGATAGACAGGAAAGTAAAGCTATAGGGCGGTATCTTAATAATAGGAGGAATATGCCCAGAATCGTCCAGAGTGGAGTTGTTACAGAAAGTCTGAGCGACGTGTTCAACCTTAGAAATAGAAGAGACGGCAGTGCTGCCGTCTGGGTTAAGAAGGGAGAAAGAGAAAGAAGTGAAATTGGAGGAAATATTTTTGGCTAAGTGTCAGAAGTCTCTGGAAGAATTAGAGAAAGCAAGGTGTTGACGTTTGCTATGGATAAAGGAGTTTTTGTTAAGTCGGAGAATAGATTTGGCAAGATTCCGGGCTGAAATGTAAAAGTCATGGTTAGCGGGAGTTGGAAGACTCTGGTACCTTTTGTGAGCTGCCTCTCTATCTTTGACAGCACGAGAATAAGCATGATTAAACCAAGGCTTTTTAGCATGGAGAGTAGAGAATCTACGTGGAATGTATGCCTCCATTCCTGAGACAATCACCTCTGTGATGCACTGGGCACACACTGAGGGGTCTCTCTCCTGGAAGCAGTAATCATTTCACGGGAAATCGGAAAAAGTACATCCTCAGGTCGTTCCACAGAGCTGAAGCAAAATGCCAGAAGCATCGCCTCTTCGGTGGGTTCAGAGGGTGTACAGGAGCGATAAGACAGAATACAGAAATAAGGTTGTGATCGGATGAACCCAATGAGAGAACAGTTTGACAGAGTAGGCAGAAGGGCTAGAGAAAAGTAAGAAGTCTAGAATGTTGGGCCTGTCTCCAAGACGTTCGGGAATACGAGTAGGGTGCTGAACCAACTGCTCTAGGTCATTGAGGAGAGCAAAGTTGTAGGCTTGTTCACCAGGCTGATCAGTGAAAGAGGATGAAAGCCAAAGATAGTGGTGGACATTGAAATCTCCTAGGATGGAGTATTATTATTATTATTATTATTATTATTATTATTATTATTATTATTATTATTATTATTAATAGTAGTAGTAGTAGTAGTACTATTATTATTATTATTATTATTATTATTATTAGTAGTAGTAGTAGTAGTAGTAGTAGTAGTAGTAGTAGTAGCAGTAGTAGTAGTAGTAGTAGTAGAAGTGGGAAGACCCGAAGCTAATCAAAAAGAGAGGAGGAGGAGGAGAGGGGGGCAGGAGGGGAAAAAGATGATGATGATGATGATGATGAGGAGGAGGAGGAGGAGGCGAAATAAGAAAAGATACATACATAGGAAGAACAGACACAAGAAGACCTATCGGTCTATGGCGAGGGTGTCTGTTTACTACCGCTACTACTAGTAATCTACGTGTGGTAAGACAGGACAGAAAAGATGAAGGCTCCTCCCCACCCACCTCTCCCTCCGGCAGCGTGCCGGCAGGAAATAGTTAGAAGAGAACACCATGTACCTTTAAGGAAGAAAGGGCCATGGAAATTTTACAGTAAAGAGAGAAATAAGAGGAAACTACTACCCTTAACTTACACTACTGGTAACCTAAGCTGAGGGGGAAAATGACTTCATTACATAAGAACATAAGAACATAAAAATACAGGGAGACTGGTAGAGGACGAGTGGCCTACACAGGGCAGCCCCAGAATCCCCCCTAATACTCACGATGAGTGAGGTGTAGTTTCAGGGGCACAGGTGGAGGCTTGATCCTCGTTTTACCGGCGGTACTAGGCACGCACCAGTAATCTGTCACCTTACTGCACCCACACCTCACTCCACCTGTCATGCGGACATTAACTGTTGCTTTACTCTATTGTTAACTTACGGTACTTGCAATCTAGGTTGTGGGGGAGAATAATATGAATTTAGGTTGACGTCTTGCTGCAATCTGTCTGAAAACATACGAAGAAGGGTCAGTATAATCGTATGTCCCTGAAGACTTAAAGCTATTGATACTCTGTGCGTTAACTACTGACGGTGGGAGTCTATTCCAGTGATCGACGACTCTGTTATTGAAAAAACTTATGCGCACCAATGTGTTACATCCGTTTCCCTTTAACTTCATACCGTTGCTGCGTGTTCTTGTGTTGGTGTCTCTCTGAAATAGACTATCTGGGTTAATGTCGAATACATTAAGGATTTTGAACACTTCAATTAAGTCCCCTCTTATCCTTCGCTTTTTTAGGGAAAACATATCTAAACGTTTTAAACGCTCGTCATATGGCAAGTTTCGGAGCGCTGGAATTTGTTTGGTTGCTCGTCGCTCTATCTTTTCTAGCAAAACTTGATCTTTGATATAGTTAGGTGACCAGAACTGAACGGCGTATTCTAGGTGTGGTCTTACAAATGCTAAATATAATCTCTTCATAAGTTTGGGTGATTTATAATCAAAGTTTCTTGAGATTAATCCCAACATCATATTGGATTTTTTACTCGCTGCAGAACATTGATCGCTCATTTTAAGAGTGTTACTGATAATGACACCAAAATCTTTTTCTTGTTTTACTTCGCTGAGCTCATGTCCTTGAATCTGATATTTAAAGTTAGGATTTTTTTCACCTATGTGCACTACTTTACATTTATCTGCGTTAAAACTCATTTGCCATTTTTCGCTCCAGTCGGCAAGTCTTATTATGTCTGATTGAATGTTCTCGCAACTTTGACTGTTCATTACCGTACCTCCTAATTTGGTGTCGTCGGCGAATTTGGCTACTTTTGATAGGATATCAGTTGTAAGTCATTCACGTAAATTATGAATAGTGTTGGCCCCAGGACCGAACCTTGGGGAACGCCACTGGTGACGGGTTGCCAATCCGATGCTTCACCATTAAGAACTACACGTTGTTCTCTGTCGGTGAGCCAGTCATGAATCCATGCACATAGATGGTCGTTAATACCGTGGGAATGCAGTATTGAAATAAGCCTAACGTGAGGAGCTTTATCAAACGCTTTCTAAAATCTAGGTAAATTACGTCATATGGGTTTTGGGCGTCCCAACATGTATAAACATCGTTGGAAAAGGTTAATAGGTTGGTGGGGAAGACCGATTACTACGAAATCCATGCTGACTATCAGTTATCAATTCATTTGTTTCAAGGAAAGTGATCATTTTATCCCTGATTATTTTTTCGAATAGTTTAATTAGGACAGACGTAAGGCTGCTAGGACAATAATTACTGGCTTGTTTTCTGTCTCCTATTTTTTAAAGATCGGGGTAATATTGGCCTTTTTCCACTCAAGAGGCACACTGGCCTGTGCTAATGACTTGTTGAATATTAATGTTATGGGTAATTCTAGCTGTTGGCTACATTCTCTTAACACATGAGGAGATAAATTATCGGGGCCCGGAGATTTATTTGGATCTATTATCTGCACGCACTTCGCTGATATCAGTTTCGGTCAATGCAAGCTTATGTTCTTCAGGGCCTTGAAAATTTTTCTTCGGGGCTGGAATCGATGTCATGTTCTCTTCTGTAAATGTGCTACTAAAGGTTGAATTTAGGACCGACGCCATGCTTTTATCACTAATCGTATTGCCACTTGACCTGGTAGCTGCGGGATTATGTTTCTTAAAGGCCCCTCTAAGCGAGAAAAATGAGAAAAATCATCACTGACGCAAACCATTTCATAAATATATATATATATATATATATATATATATATATATATATATATATATATATATATATATATATATATATATATATATATATATATATATACGCATTTGTGATCAGTTTATGCATCATCTATTTTGGGGGGTCTATATCATGGCAAAAATGTGGCCCGTCGCTGGTACACGGTAAAGCCACAAATTTGTCCCATCGCTGCTACCGGGTTGATAGTAGTGGGCCGATATTATTTTTAACAGTTTTTTTGTTTCTTATGTAACTGGAAAATAACCTGGGAGGCGAGCACAAAGGAACACAAAGGAAGAACAAACAACAACAGACCTGCTGGTCCTTACGAGGCTGTTTGTGACAAGCTACACTAACTATCTAATCAAAGGTGGAAGATGAAGAACAGCAAAGGCGAAGGCTCCTCCAGCCAAAGCTGGCAGGAAAGGAAAAAGAACCATGCAGCATGGATAAACTGCTTGGAATTTATGTTGGGATAGAGGAAAGAACTTCCTTTACTTCTTCCAGCAATCGGGAGATATTAACTGACAAGGACACCAGTATTCGAAAGAATTTAACGTTATTATGACTATGAGTTATATCTAAGTTGCTGGTTGATTCAAAATACTTGTCTAATCTATTCTTGAAGGCCGTAACTGTTGTACTTTCAACGACATCACAGGGTAGAGAGTTCCAAACATTAACAACTCGATTGAAGAAGTATTTTGCTTCGTGCGACGAGAATCTTTTACCACTTATCTTCAAGTTTCGATTTCTTCTTGTTCTATTTGATCGATCAATTGTAAAGTAATCTTCCGCATTAATATCATTGAATCCTTTAAACATTTTAAACACTTCTATTAGATCGCCTCGCATTCTTCGTTTTGACAGGCTGAATAAATTTACTTCTTTTAGCCTTTGTTCATATGATAAATTTCTCAACCTAGGAATCATCTTTGTTACTCTTCGTTGGACCCGTTCCAACTTTTCTGTCTTTTCTGTAATAGTGAGACCAAAACTGTACACAGTACTCTAGACGGGGTCGAACCAACGAATTATACAATTTCAATTTTACTTTTTCCGATTTATTATTAAAGACTCGTCCGATGAAGCCAACCAATTTGTTTGCAGTTTTAACTACCTCTGAACAATGCTGACCGGGCTTTAAATCGCTTGATATAGTGATACCAAGATCCTTTTCTTTACTTACTGCAGAAAGTTGTTGGCCATCCATTTCGTACCGAGGGAAGGAGGGGAAGAGGAGAAGGAGGAGGACGCGAAATAGGAAAAGATGGAGGCGAAGGAGGAAGGGGAGAGGGGGAGGAGGAGGAGGAGTATATGGATTAGGAGGAGGAGGAGGAGGAGGAGGAGGAGGCAGATGGTGTTGCGCATTCCAGATAATCGTGACGTCATGTTTGTGTATGGGAGAACCCGTTGATGGACAAGTGCTTGACAAATGGAATGTGTGTGTGTGTGTGTGTGTGTGTGTGTGTGTGTGTGTGTGTGTGTGTGTGCGCCCTTTGAACAAAATGAATGTCAAAAATGCTCGAATAAGTGCAAGGAACAGGATTGAAAATAATTGATTCCAAGAGAGTAGTAGGCAGTGGTCGAATGCGCCGTGTACGTATGGAGGGCCTTTAGATTACCACACCTATTATCCCACCTTTGACGTAGCCTGTGATAACCACCTGGAAAGAACCAACATCAGCCTCTAGAAGTCTTGCTCGTGTGATCTCAACTTAAAGTTAGGTTACTGACGTAGAGCACCTTTGACCTCTGCTCAGTGCTGGGCCAACCGTAATCGGGCTCCACCATATATCTTGTACTTTGACAATCGTATTAAAATTGCCACTATTGCTACGATATTCACCTGGTTTAATTAATTATCAGGAAAAGTTTTTTTTTAGGAATGGTACTACGGTGATAACAAAGGAGTGGTCGAATAGTCCTACACGCACGTGGATGGCAACGTTGCTAGATTGTCGTACCAGCCCCTTATATATATACACACACACACACACACACACACACACACACACACACACATACGCACGGAATATTCATAGCCTATCCCTCCTTCTCCTCCTCTTCCTCCCCTCCCTCTCTTTTCTTTTTCCTTTCTTCGTATTTTCTTCTTTTTCGTCTTATTTGTTCTTTCTCCTTTTTTTCTGCTTTTGTTTCTTGGTATTATTTTGGTATAATACTTTTTTCTTTTTTTCTTTTCTTTTTCTTCTCCTCTTCTCCTTTTGTTATTCTTTTTTTCTTTCCCTTTTCTTCTTTTTTCTTTTATCTTCGTCTTATCAATTTTCTTTTTCTTTTATTATTTTCTCCTTCATCTCCTTCTTATCACCATCCTTCCTCCTCCTTCTCTTCCTCCTCCTCCTCCCCCTGTATATTTTATCCTCTTATTTGTTAACATTCTCAGTGCGCGCATTGAAATTCTCTCTAGTTTAAGGAAATGGTACAAATGGATCTAATTCTACGTGCGCTGTGAATGTTCTCTCTCTGCTCGCGTCCTTGTGATGTGATTATTTTACCTACTTTTTTCTCATTTGCTTTATTATCGTTTCTCTTTTGTTTTCTTTTACTTAATGTACGGCGTTAGGGTCTGTACGGCGGCAAAAAGGAGACGGAAAGAATTGTAAAGCTAGCAAAAGTGTTCCTAAAGTCGTGCTGGAAAAATGAATGGCAAAAATGCTCGAAAAAATGCAAGGAACAGGATTGAAAATAATTGATTCGGGCAATAAAATTATGAATATTGCTCTGAGATGGTAGGAAAGGTAGGTAATATAATTTAATGCCATTGGAAAGCAAAATACGTGAATCACCATATGTCCAAGGAATAGGATTGAAAATAAGCGATTCGGGCAATAAAACTGAGAATTGTAGTGCGATGGTGTATTATAGTGAGGAAAGATCCATAATATAATATCATCGGAAAGCAAAGTGCGTGGATCAGCATACGTCCAAGGAATATGATTGATAAATATAGTCGGTTTCACGAGAGCTGGCGGGTCAAATCCTTCAGGGATGGACTCGCGTACTTGGCATCATTGCTTGGGTGACAATCTCTGCGTCGCTCATTGGCTGTTGTTTACTAGATCTAACCTACCGTGACATAACCTACTATCTCTTGCTCTCTGGTCCCTCTTTAAGTCAGTACAGGCACCCAAGCAATGATACCAAGTCCGCGAGTCCACCCCTGAAAGATTATGGTGATTCAGGCAATAAAACTGAAAAAAAAAATGTAGTGCGATGGTATATTATGGTGAGGAAAGATCTATAGTATAATGCCATTGGAAAGCGAAGTGCGTGAATAAACAGAAGAGAGGACCAAGAAGAGGAGGAGGAGGATGAGGAGGAGGACGACGACCTAGCGATACAGGTCAGAAGAAGAAGAAGACGGAGGAGGAGGAGGTTATCATTTGTCATTTGTTTTTTTGGTTTTTGTATCCTCGAACATGTGGAATCTAATGCTTTATTTTTATAGCAATTATTTTTTTCGATAAGAATGTTCCTATTATATACTTTACTGCATGAAAAAAGAGAAGGTATTTGTCTCTTTTACTTTGAATAAATTAATGAATGAAAAACTCGATAAATATAAGAGTATTTTTTCGTGCTTTTAAATAATAGTAAATTCCTGAATCATTTTACAACATTTATTTCTCATTGAGAGAGAGAGAGAGAGAGAGAGAGAGAGAGAGAGAGAGAGAGAGAGAGAGAGAGAGTCTTCCTCACAACGTAACTCTTTTCTCCCACATTTTATCTTCAAAGTTATACAGTTTATTTTTTTTTATCTTCCCACACATGTTAAAATAATTACATAAACTTCATCATCATCATCACCACTTGTTACGATATCAAAATCATCTGTTTCATCTTCGTCATCATCATCATCATCATCATTCTTACCTGTCATTTCATCATCTTTATCTTAATCTTATTTATCTGATTGCTTACCTGGAAATACCTAGCTCAAGAATGACAATACACTCTTATTATTATTATTATCATTATTATTATTATTATTATTATTATTATTATTATTATTAGTGGTGGTGGTAATGGTTTTTTTTTACATTTCACCTCACACTTCTACCTTCACACTCCCTTCCTCTTTTTTCCTCCATTGCTGTCTCTCTCCTTATATATTCTCTGTTGTTATCTTCTTCCTCATATTTATTCACCTGTCTCTGCTCTCTACCTGTTTATCGAATGCGCTTCTTACATTGCTTCTAATTCCACCTCCTCCTCTGCTCGCAACACCTATGTAATTCCTCTTTATTGTATCATATCATCTCTATTAACACAGTATTCCCCTCCTCCTCCTCTTGCTGCTCTTCCTCTTCCCTCTTCACAATTTCTCATCCTCTTTCTCGAATCTACTCCCTGCTATTACCTCTCATTGAACTAAAACCTTATCTTTTTACTCTTCATCTTCTTCTCTTTCCTTATATCCTCTCCATCACCAAATATCCCCCTCTTCCTCCTTGCAGCATCGTCCCTATCCTTGCATCATCATCACTTATCCTCTTGCTCCTCTTCCCCTTCCTCCTATCTATTTCGTCCACATCATCACTTCATCCTCATCTTCTTCTCCCTCATACAGTGTCTTCGCGGTCTGTGTTTCGATTCGCCTGCAGAGATCCTTGTATTCGGCCCACTTTCTGATCCCCTCCAAGAGCCAGTGGCCGTAGTACTTGGGCTGACTCTCCCTCTGCTCGCACCCTGGCAGGACCACGTTCACGTTGGCGTGGAACCGTGGCTCCAGGAAGAATGGGACGGACAGCCTGCCAAGGGAAAGGTGAGAGAGGTTTGGAGATGTTGTTTGCCGTTTGAGTTCCTTTTGCTCTTAGGCTTAGAATAGATAGTGCCTGTGGGAGGAGGAAGGAAAGGCTGTGTGGGAATGGCGAGTTTGTGTTGGTGATGGTTAGGTTAGGTTAGTGGTGCAGTGTTACCAAACCCAACACACATATACTTTCACGAACCCTGACCTCCAAAATCTTTCAAAGGGTCATATTCTTACGTATCTAGCCTAGTCTATCCATCCTAACCTATCCAACTTAACTTAACCTAATCTAACCTATCTACTATTCCAACAACAACAACAAATAAAATTACCTATCCAACCTAACCCAACCAACCTACACACCTAGTCCACCAACAACAACAGCAACAACCTTACCAAACCAACCTAGTCCAACCTAACATAGCCTACCACCACCGCCACCACCACCAGGCTCACCTATCACCACAGCAGTCGATCACGCGGTGTTTGGTAGCCTTGAGAGCCCCGCCGCTGGTGTAGGAGAGCAGCTGGCCGATGTTCATGACGAGGTGGCCGGGTTTGTGCGTCACGTCGATGATGGAGTCGTCCTTCCACCAGCGAACCTGCAGCCCCGGGTACTCGGCAAAGGTGGCCAGCAGCGTGACCTTCGTGGTGTCCTGGTGTTCGGCCGTCTGGATCACTGTAGGGGAGGAGGGAAAGTGTGTGAAAAGGAGATGTGGTTCGAGTGCGTGTTTCTTTTGGTTTTCGAGATAGAATAGGTGACGAAAACTTACTGCATGACGGAACGTTGGTGCCTCGCTGACTGTATCACTATAACGATGGAGGAAGAAAGATGGCAGAAGGTGTGTTTAATGTTTTGATGGTCTTTTGTTTTAAGGCTCAGAAAAAGTGATAAAATATCTTTGCTCATGGCTTAATATGTCTGTTTGGCTGCTTGGATTACTGTGAGAGGGAGGAAAGAGAAAAGGTGTCTCAAGCAGGTATTTTTGCGATCTCTCAGTTCCTTGTTTTTAGACTAAGAAGAGATGAGGAAGGAGATGATAACGTGGCAAGACCTTCAATTTACCCGGAAGAAAGGAGTTTGAAGAAGACGTGAAAAGAATATGTCAGCTAGTTTTGCTTGAGGACATAGAGAATGCAATGTAAGATGACGATAATTGAAAGGTGATGAAGATGATAACGTATTGCAAGACCATCAATTTACCCGGAAGAAAGGCGTTTGAAGAGGCCGAGACTAGAACATGTCAGCTATTTTTGCTTGAAGACCCAGAGAATGCAAAGTAAGATGACAAAAACGTGAAAGGTGATAAAGAAGATGATAGAATAACGTATAGCAAGACCATCAATTTACCCGGAAGAAAGGCGTTTGAAGAGGCCGTGAACAGAACATATCAGTTACTTCTCCTTTTAGACTCAGAGAAGGCAATGTAAAATGACGATAACGTGGAAGGTGATAAAGATGATAACGCATAGCAAGACCATCAATTTACCTGGAAGAAAGGAGTCTTAAGAGGCCGGGAATAGACCATATCAGTTACTTTTGCTTCTAGACTCAGAGAAGGCAATGAAAGATGGCGATAACTTAAAAAGGTGATACAGATGATGACCTTACAAGACACACCATCACTTACCCGCGTCACCGTCACGGGCTTCATATGTCGGGTTGGGTCTGGCCGGGTAGCGGATGAGCCGGAGCGTGGAGAGATGCGGATCCCTGAAGATGTCGGCGTAGAAGTCGCTGGGTGCTCCGTAACCTTCCGCGATCAGGCTCAGCAGCTCGACGAAAACAAAAAAAGACCCACGCATGAAAAACGACAACAAAGAAGACGAAGACAGATAGGGAACCACGAAGAAGAAGAAGAGGAAGAAGAAGAAGAAGGAGAAGAAGAAGAAGAAGAAGAAGAAGAGGAAGAAGAAGATGATGATGCTGGGATGAAAGGAACGGGAAAGAAAAGAAAGGATGAAGGGCGAGGGAAGGAAAGGAAAGGACAAACGAAAGGAGAAAAAGTGGAAAGGAGGAAGATAAAAAAAAAACAGAATTAAGGTACAGGGGAGAAAATAGGATAAATAATATGCTCGTAAGGAAGATAAAGAAGAAGAAGAAGAAAAAGAAGGAGACCCACACAGACACAACCCCCCGCCTCGACACCTGAAGAACCACTTGGAGTGTCGCAGCAGCGCCTCCTCGTCGTAGCCGTCCACGTTCTTGAGGTAGATGAAGCCCACGGTGGTGAGCGCCTCGTGCAGCTCCTTCACCAGGCCGGCCCGCGTGTGACCCTTGGCCAGGCTCAGGTCGATGACGGGCAGGACCTTCTCTTCCTCCTGTATGAGCGAGAGAGAGATGGATAGATAGATCGATAAAGAGTTAGATAGATATAGATAGGGATAGATAGAGAGAGCTTGAGAGAGAGAGGTAGAGAGAGCAGGATCTGCTCTTCCTCCTGCCGGGGCGAGAGAGAAAGTTAGACTGATAGAGAAATCGATAAAAAAAGTAGATAGAGAGTTATATATAAATAGATTGATAGAGAGAGCTTGATAAATATAGACAGAGAGGTAGAGAGGGCAGGATCTTCTTACCCACCAGTCGTGGTGAGCGAAAGATAGATAGATAGATAGAGGTAATAGAGATAAGAGATAGGTAGAGGTTGGTAGAGAGAAATATATATATATATATATATATATATATATATATATATATATATATATATATATATATATATATATATATATATATATATATAGAGAGAGAGAGAGAGAGAGAGAGAGAGAGAGAGAGAGAGAGTACATGTGCCTTTTTCATATTCTCCATCAGTTCTTCGCTTCACTCAGAAAAAAAACGACAACAACAGAAGGTCAAAGTATAGATCGATGTTGCAAGAGCGGGAAAAAATATTTGATAAGAAGATAAGATATGCGAAACTTCAAAAATAAAAAGAAAGATCGTAAAATATAAAAAAAAAAAAAAAAAATGTGTGTGTGTGTGTGTGTGTGTGTGTGTGTGTGTGTGTGTGTGTGTGTGTGTGTGTGTGTGTGTTTACCTATTTGTAGTATACAGGACCTGAACTCAAGCTCGGTCAGTCCTGTCTCCCACTATATTTGTCCAGCTTTTCCTTCAATTTTATTTTATGTGTGTGTGTGTGTGTGTGTGTGTGTGTGTGTGTGTGTGTGTGTGTGTGTGTGTGTGTGTGTGTGTGTGTGTGTGTGTGTGTGTGTGTGTACAAGTTCCTCTTACCATGTTTTCCACGTCGGCGTAAACACCTGACACACAAACACACACACACACACACACTAACACAAACACACTGTCTTCTCGGCACCACTTATGAGACGCAGCAGCTATCCGCTTCCTCCTCACGCCACGGCCTCGGGTGCTGCACTGCCACACGTCCAATCTCGCCCTCCCTTAAAAAGCTAAACTGTCAGAACTAATCAGTAATCACATCTAGTATGCCCCGTATTCTGAGACGCATTCGGGTCTCACAACAATATATTCCCTTTTTATTTTATTTTTTGTACAGCAGAGGAGGCAATTCAAGGGCAAAAACGCGAACAGCAACAACAAAATAAAAAAGCCCTCTATATTTTGCTTCGTACAAAAAATAAAGAAGAGCGAATAAAAGGTAAAAAACAAGATCAATTTCAGGTGCAGAGGTGTCTCGGTACTCTCCTTTTGAATGAATGTGTAGCGGCAGCTTAGGCCGCTACTGAGAAAGTCAAACATTTCTGTTTGTGTGTTTTCTAGACAGCTACGTTATAGCTGGTATAGCGCCGTGTGATTCGTTAAGGCCGTCTGTGTAGGTTCAGAGATAAGACTGATAACCCGGTGGTGACTCCATTTATAAGCAAATTTATTCTCGAGAATATACACGTTTTTACATACGGTGATTGATTATTTACAGAAGTTCATATGCGCTAATATTTACAATAATGGCTCTATGGTGATGCAGTTTTAATATGTTAATGTTTATAATAATAGGATATATATATATATATATATATATATATATATATATATATATATATATATATATATATATATATATATATATATATATATATATATATATATATATATATATATATATAGTGACTCGCAGTCTGATGAATAGGAAGACAAGATATTAGTGTGTTATGAGAGTGGAAGAGGAGAAAGAGGACAAGGTGAGTTACAGGGCAGAATGAAGAAATGAGGGCGAAGGAAACGAGAAAGAAAATGGTGTGTTTAATTGGTCACAACAAGTGTTTCCTCTTTCCAAAGTTCACAAAGGGAGGTTAGTCGTGCTGTGGTGAGTGCTCTTTCACGATCACGATGCATAAGGGTGGTCAGACTATCACTATGCTCATAACACTACCCATGGAAGTGCTTATACAACCTCTACGAAAGTCTTATCTTATGTGTGGTGGTAAGGTTTGGTTCTCAGACACTTTCGGCTCCAAAAACAACAATTTTCAAAGGCCACAAATTAAGTTAATCGGGTTCTCATTGGTGTTTTTTTCATGTCCACGGTGCAGAGGTCAAACTACTATTAAGCTCGTAAAACTACCCATGGAAATGCCTCAACAACATCTACGATAGCCTTGTCTAATGTGGGTATGTTCTTAACAAACAGTACTATTTCCTAAGGCTTGAACATAAGAACATAAGTACGTAGGGGTCTGCAAGAGGCCGGTAGGCCTATACGAGGCAGCTCCTTTGAACCTAAGCTCCGGTGTATCTAACCCCACCTAATATCGCTGTCCATTAATTTATCTAATCTATTTTTGAATGTGACAATTGTATTGGCACTCACCACGTGACTGCTAAGCCTATTCCACTCATCCACCACTCTGTTAGTAAACCAATTTTTGCCTATGTCCCTGTTGAATCTGAATCTATCCGGTTTAAACCCATTACTTCGTGTCCTACTCGGCTCTCTTACAAACAAAACCTTATGAAGATCCCCCTTATTAAAGCCCTTCATCTATTTATAAACCTCGTTCATGTCTCCACGCACCTTTCGTCTTTCCAGAGAATTCAAGTTTAACTGTTTGAGTCTTTCCTCGTATGGCAAGTTTCTCAACCCTGAATCAACTTAGTCATCCTTCTCTGCACCGATTCTAACATTTTGATATCCATTCTAGTATAGTAAGGTGACCAGAGCTGAACCGCATAGTCAAGATGAGGTCTAACTAATGCTAAATTGCCTAAATTGCCTTGCCAAACTATCACAAGCTAGGTTGAAAAAAAACTACCCTTGAAAGTACCTGCAACCCCATAACGAGAGAGAGAGAGAGAGAGAGAGAGAGAGAAATTTTTTACATAGATTTACATAGAAAATCAGACCACAGACCCCATGGTCCAGACTAGGTGGTCAGTTCTTAAACCTAAGTAATTCTACATTAATCAGATGGCTCCAAAACTTTGCATTTCTACTTTAGTAAGTATAAGTTGAAGGAAGTGTTGATTGAGCTTGTTTTTAAAGGAGTCAATCGTGTAGCGCTGGATCACTGACGGTGGGAGCTTATTCCATTTTCGCACTACAAAGTTGGTGAAGAAAATTTAGGTACAGTCTGAGTTTACTTGTCTACATTTAAGTTTTGAGCCAGTATTTCTCGTTCGCAAAGAGTCATCAGTCATAAACAATTTTATTCTGTCTACATTCGTGAAACCATTAAGTATTTTAAAACATTCGATCAATTTTCCTCGGAGGCGACGTTTCTCAAGTAAGAACATGTTAAGGGTGGAAAGCCTTTCTTCGTAGGATTTGTTGCGCAAGGAAGAGATTATTTTGTTGTCCGACGCTGAACACTTTCTAATTTAGCAATGTCCTTTGCATGGTGAGGCGACCAAAACTGTACCGCATATTCCAAGTGGAGTCTGACTAAACTATTATTATTGAATCAGCGGTCGATGCAGTTTCAATAAATGCGAAGGAGGACACAGTGTATCTGATCCATGCGGGAACCAACGACCTTCAGTCAACCCAATCTCAGGACCTGTTAGCAAAATACCGTCAAGTCATTCGGAAATACAAGACCAAGTCCCTCACATCATCGTCTCAATCTACCGAGAGTCAATACGTTCACCGGATTTAACAGTAAAGCGTACGGCGTCAACACTAGTCTAAAGCAGTTATGTAACGATGAAGGCGTAGCGTTCACGAATGCGTGGCATCACTTCAATCAGCGCCCAGATTTGTTTTCGGAGGACGGACTCCACCTGAACGAGGTTTGTTCGGCCGGCTTGGAAGGCTCCTGAACGAGACAGTTGAAAGCTTCACGAAAAGCTATTAAAAAAACTGCAGGTGAGGGCAAGGCCAAGGCAACCCTTGATCAGCCGAACCTTAGCGTCGATGCGGCTTGCAAGAAACTGTGCAACCAACGACGCCCCTGACAAGCGAACTCATTCAACACGACGCGGCAAAACCAGGAGCCACATTTCCATTTTGTACACAAATGCACGCAGTAGTAGGAGCAGGTAGGAAGACACCTACCGAACGGGCGTGAGCTACTCCCGGTGAGGATATATGGGAAGCGAGGAGGGTGCTGAAGCCCTTCAAAGACCCTTCCCATGTCCTCACTAACCGTTTCCCTTTTGTCTCATCAACACCAGAGAGCAGTTCAGTATGCTCTCTAAAGACAGTTCCTCTCTCTTTCTACACCACACTACATTTACAAAACACACACACCTTTTCCCAAAATTCAAAATTCAACATAGCGAAAAAAATAACTGCCTCGGAATCCCCGCCTGGGGGGGACCATAAATTCCCCCAGGGAGGACTCCCCTTCTGGCTGCCGACTTGAGAGGTGTTCTGATAACTCCTCGAACCTCCTCCTTATCAATTTCTGCAACATTCGCGGTCTCCGTTCTAATTTTCATTCTGTGGAACACCATCTCTCCCCCTCTAAATCTCACCTTCTCTTCCTCACCGAAACACAGGTTCTGAGGCTACTGACAGCAACCTGTACTCTGTTCCCTCCTACTATCTCTATCCTAAATTTCAATCCAAAGCTGGATGTTGCGCCTACGTGCGCAACGACATCACTTGCTCTCGTGCCCACGATCTTGACTCTTCTGAATTTTCCACCATCTGGCTAAGACTTCACTGTCATTCTATTACTAAATACATCTGTGCTGTTTATCTCTCACCTAACTCTACTAACTATGTAAAACTCTTTGACTATTTGAACTCTAAAGTGGAGCGCATCTTGACCCACTCTCCCTTCGCTGAAATCTCCATCTTGGGAGATTTCAATGTTCACTACCAGCTTTGGCTTCCATCCTCTTTCACTGACCAGCCTGGTGAACAAGCCTACAACTTTACTCTCCTCCACGACCTAGAGCAGTTGGTTCAGCACCCTACTCGTATTCCCGACCGTCTTGGAGACAGGCCCAACATTCTAGACCTCTTCCTTACCTCTATCCTTCTGCTTACTCTGTCAAACTGTTATATCCGTTGGGCTCCTCCGATCATAACCTTATTTCTGTATCCTGTCCTATCGCTCCTGGACATCCTCTGGACCCGCCGAGGAGGCGATGCTTCTGGCATTTTGCTTCAGCTCGGTGGGACGACCTGAGGATGTACTTTTCCGATTTCCCGTGGAATGATTACTGCTTCCAGGAGAGAGACCCCTCTGTGTGTGCTCTGCGCATCACAAAGGTGATTGTCTCTGGAATGGAGGCATACATTCCACGTACTTTCTCTACTCCTCATGCTAAAAAGCCTTGGTTTAATCATACTTATTCTCGTGCTATTAAAGATAGAGAGGCAGCTCACAAAAGGTTCCAGAGCCTTCGAACTCCCATTAACTTTGATCTATACATTTCAGCCCGGAATCGTGCCAAATATATACTCCGACTTACCAAAACTTCTTTCATTAATAGAAGATGTCAACCCCTTGCTTCTTCTAGTTCTTCCCGTGACCTGGCATCTAGCCAAAAATATCTCCTCCAATTTCACTTTTTCCTCTTTCCCCCCTCTCCTTAACTCTGCCGGCAGCACTGCCGTCTCATCTGTCTCTAAGGCTGAACTCTTCGCTCAGACTTTCTGAATGAACTCCACCCTGAACGATTCTGGGCATATTCCTCCTACTCATCCCCCCCTCAGACTCCTTTATGCCTGTTATTAATATTCTATTAAATGATGTTTTCTATGCCCTCTCTGGTTTCAACTCTCAGAAGTCTTATGGACCGAATGGAGTGCCTCCTATTGTCCTTAAAAACTTTGCTTCTGTGCTGACACCCTGCCTGGTCAAACTCTTTCGTCTCTCCCTATCAACATATATCTTTCCTTCCTGCTGGAAGTATGCCTTTGTACAGCCTGTGCCTAAGAAGGGTGACCGCTCCAATCCCTCAAACTACCGCCCAATACCTTTACTTTCATGTCTATCTAAAGCTTTTGAATCAATCCTTAACCAGAAGATTCATAAGCACCTTTATACTTCTAACCTTCTATCTGATCGCCAGTATGGGCTCCGCAATGGGCGTTCTACTGGCGATCTTCTTGCTCTCTTAACTGACTCTTGGTCATCCTCTCTTAGCCGTTTCGTTGAAACTTTCTCTGTTGCGCTAGACATATCGAAAGCCTTCGATAGAGTCTGGCACAAATCTTTGCATTCTAAACTGCCCTCTTTCGGATTCTATCCCTCTCTCTGTTCCTTTATCTCCAGTTTCCTTTCCGGCCGTTCTATCTCTGCGGTGGTAGACGGTCACTGCTCTTCCCCTAAACCTATCAACAGTGGCGTTCCACAGGGCTCTGTCCTATCACCCACTCTCTTCCTGTTATTCATCAATGATCTTCTTTCCATAACAAACTGTCCTGTCCACTCGTACGCCGACGACTCCACTCTGCATTATTCAGCTTCTTTCAATAGAAGACCCTCTCAACAAGAAGTACACAACTCCAGGCTGGAGGCTGCAGAACTCTTAACCTCAGACCTTGCTATCATTTCCGATTGGGGCAGAAGGAACCTTGTGTCCTTCAATGCCTCAAAAACTCAATTTCTCCACCTATCAACTCGACACAATCTTCCAAACACCTATCCCCTATTCTTCAACAACACTCAGCTGTCTCCTTCTTCAACACTAAACATCCTCGGTCTATCCTTAACTCAAAATCTCAACTGGAAACTTCATATCTCCTCCCTCGCTAAATCAGCTTCTTCGAGGTTGGGCTTTCTGTATCGTCTCCGCCAGTTCTTCTCCCCCGCGCAGTTGCTATCCATATAAAGGGGCCTTGTCCGCCCTCGTATGGAGTATGCACGTGGGGGGCTCCACCTACAGCTCTTCTGGACAGAGTGGAGGCTAAGGCTCTCCGTCTCATCAGCTCTCCTCCTCTTACTGATAGTCTTCTACCTCTTAAATTCCGCCGCGATGTTGCCTCTCTTTCTGTCTTCTATCGATATTTCCACGCTGACTGCTCTTCTGAACTTGCTAACTGCATGCCTCCCCCCCTCCCGCGGCCCCGCTGCACACGACTTTCTACTCATGCTCATCCCTATACTGTCTAAACCCCTTATGCAAGAGTTAACCAGCATCTTCACTCTTTCATCCCTCACGCTGGTAAACTCTGGAACAATCTTCCTTCATCTGTATTTCCTCCTGCCTACGACTTGAACTCTTTCAAGAGGAGGGTATCAGGACACCTCTCCTCCCGAGTTTAACCTTGCTTTTGGCCGCCTCTTCTGATTCTTTTATGGGAGCAGCGATTAGCGGGCTTTTTCTATTGTTTTTTGTGCCCTTGAGCTGCCTCCTTTGTTGTATAAAAAAAAAAAAAGTCTATTACCCAACAGGACGAAGTTAGGGCGTATATTGCAACAGAGAAACCAGATGTGGTAGCCATCACAGAGACTTGGGCCAATTCTGCACATCTAGTATCTGAACTGTCATTTCCCGGGTACGAAAGCTTCCAAAACAATCGAATGCAAAAGAAAGGAGGAGGAGTAATTTGCTACGTAAAAAGTACGCTCCCTGCCATAAAAATAGACAAACAGGACGCAGAGAGTTACGACTCCGTCTATGTGGGAATAACCGCGAATAATAAGAAACTAACACTTGCGACCGTATACAGGCCTCCAAAACAACAGGCAGCCGACGACACTGCCCTGTAAAAAGAGCTTCACTCCTTAACACAAAGCAAAGAAGCAATAATAATTAGGGACTTTAATTGCCCTAACATTGACTGGGGACTGATGACTGGAGATCAAGAGGGTAACAGGCTTATAGAAATGGTGGAGGATTCGTTCCTCACTCAAGTTGTAACTCAACCGACAAGAGAAAACAATCTGCTGGATCTGATATTAGTAAGCGACCCCGACCTCATTCGCGACTGTGAAGTTGGTGAAAAAAATAATGGTAGCGACTACCACTTAATCCGTTTCAATGTCAACATAAGTCACAAACTCGTAGACAATCCGTCAGTGATACCAGACTACAAAAAAGCAAATTTCAACCTAGCCCGGGAGCTGCTTCCTTCTGCAACCTGGGACCAGCTTCACCTAATCGACAATACAATCGACAAAGTGTGGAACAACTTTAAAGATAAGCTTTTGCAGGTAGAGAAGGCTACAGTGCCTACGAAACCCAGGCGAGCAAATGGTACCGTGGATCCACCGTGGATGAACAGAGAAAAAAAAAAGGGCGGCAAAATAAAAAAAAAGGAATTATAACCTAATGAAAGAAAATGACACAGCCGAAGCCCGTACACAGTACCAAAACAGCCTCAGAGCTTGTCGCACCCTTATTCGGAGTAGTAAACGCAACTACGAAAAACAAATATCGCGTGACATCAAGACAAACTCAAAAAAATTCTTCACATACATCAAATCGAAAAAAAAAGTAAGATCCAATATTGGTCCCCTGACAGACGAGACTGGATCTGTAACTCAGGACAGTAAACAGATGGCCAGAATCCTCAACAGTAGCTTCGCATTCGTATTCATAGTCGAGGACATCGAAACCATTCCCGAGAGCCCTGACCCGCCGAGTGAGATCACGACCCTGGAAATTGACACAATATGCGACCAAGAAGTGAAAAAGTATTTGGACAAACTCGACACGAACAAGTCAACAGGACCTGACGGTTTGTCACCACGGTTATTAAAAGAGCTTAAACAACAAATACTTCAGCCACTCACTAACATATTCAACCAGTCTGTTCAATTGAACAAGGTTCCGGTAGACTGGAAGATGGAGAACGTGACACCGATTTTCAAAAAATGAGACAAAAGCGTCGCATTAAACTACAGGCCCATAAGGTTGACATCAGTGGCAGGAAAAATACTCGAAAAGATTATTAGAGACAAACTTGTCAAGTTTTTAGAACACAATAATGTAATCTCCGACACCCAGCATGGCTTCAGAAACAAGCGCTCCTGCCTAACAAATTTATTAGACTTCTTCCAAGGTATATATAAGAACTGGGATGCCCACATCCCCAGTGATGTTATATACCTGGACTTTCAGAAACCCTTCGACAAGGTACCGCACGAGCGACTCCTTAAAAAACTGCACTCGGCGGACATTGGAGCCAATCTGATCGCGTGGATAAGAGATTGGCTCACCGGCAGAAAACAACGAGTACTACTAAACGGACAGCCTTCCGATTGGCTTCCAGTCACTAGTGGAGTGCCTCAAGGGTCAGTGCTGGGACCCATTATCTTCAGCATATAATATCAACGACCTCGAATCAGGACTGAACTCAACAATATCGAAATTTGTTGATGACACCAAGATGGGTGGAAAGGCCCTCACAAAGACCGACTGCGAAATCATTCAGAAAGACCTCAATCACATTATCGAATGGTCAGAAAAATGGCAAATGTCCTTTAATGTTGACAAATGCAAAGTCATGCACATTGGGTCCAGAAATAGTATCCACACATACATTATGAATGGGAAACCTCTTCAAGCGATGCAGGAGGAAAAGGATCTTGGAGTCACTATCAGCAGTGACCTGAAACACGAGAATCACTGTAAAAAAGCCTACAACAAAGCCAACACTATGCTCGGGTTCATAGCGAGGAACTTCGAGTGTAAAAAGCCAGACGTGATGCTAGCCTTGTATAATTCCATGGTAAGACCGCACCTCGAGTATGCAGTACAGTTTTGGTCTCCTAATTACAGAAAGGACATTGATTTATTATAAAAGACTCAACGACGCGCCACGAAGATGATACCAACCTTAAGGGCTCAACCGTGCGCGGAACGACTCAAGCGACTCAATCTCTTTACATTGGAGAAAAGACGCCTGCGAGGAGATATGATTCAAGTCTTCAAGTATCTGAAAAAAATCAATAACGTCGATTACTCCAAATTCTTTGAACTGCAAACCAACCTAAGAACTACAAATAACGGTTTACCTATTCAGTCTAGTCGATGTAACACAGACATCGGAAGGAGTTTCTTTTCAAACCGAGTCATCCGTCACTGGAACAATCTTCCTTCAGAAGTAGTAAATGCGAATACCATCAACTCCTTCATATATAGAATCGACCGTCACTTCGCTGCGTCAGGAGTGAACTGAATATTGAGGTGCTTTCATCTGCTCCTCAATATCGAGGTGCTTTTCATCTGCTTCTCAATGTCGAGGTGCTTTTCATCTGCTCCTCAATGTCGAGGTGTTTTTCATCTGCTCCTCAATGTCGAGGTGCTTTCATCTGCTCCCCAGGCCCCAAGTGGCTGTCGAGCAGATTAAATCACCAAAGCGGGCAACCTCGTAATAAGCCAATAGGCTTTCTGTTCCCTGCATTTCCATGTTTCCATGTTTCCTCCTCCTCCTCCTCGTCCTCATACTGAACAACAACAGCAGCAGCAATAACAACAAACTAATTCTTCACTAACGCACAATTTCAGTCTCGGTTCAAAAGAACTATTCAAACTCACTTTCATTCTTCTCTTCTGTTTTCGAACACAATTAAAGCGATGCGATTCTAGGACACGAGCCACTGAATCCCTCCTTTCCTTGAGTCTTTCAGCCAACGTGGTGGTGGCGACACGTGACCTGCCTGTGACCGAGACCTGCCTGTGACCGTGACCTGCCTGAGCTGACCAGTTGTGGTGTGTTACTGAGGATGAGCTGAAGTGTCGTGCTGTGTTGCCGCCGTATTTTTAAACATTTCGTCTCCAAAAAACACATGTATTATAATGCCAGAAGGCTAAGTATGGAATGTACACAGGATCTCAAAAGTAGGTATAAGTATTTAAGTATGGAATGTACATTATGACAAGGCTTTGGGCGTTTTGGGTGTTTCCAGAGGTAGTTTTATGACCCTGGTGGCAGATTGACCTTTCCTCTGTACCATGAACCTAAAATACCACTCTTGAGAACCTGACTGATCTACTTTTGGCCTTTGGAGATATATATGTGAGGCGGAAGCGTCTGAGAAAAACAGATAGTGTTGTGTTGTATTGTCTGGCGTTTGTGTCTCAGGGAAAGGAGTATTTGTTAACGTGATATATGGTATGTGACGAAGATGAGCACCGAGGGCACGCGTAGCTATAACCGGTATGCCCTCAACTTTACCTTTCATTAATGTGTGTTCGTCAATTTGTTCAGTTCAGTTAGTAATAAATTATATAACGGCAAAATATATAGCTACTACACGTCACCTGAGTTGTTTGTTTTGTTATCAGCGGTTTGTTCCATTTCCCACGTGCGCACTGAATGGGACGGTGTGTGCAAACTGGCGAACATAATTATACTCCCTAGGAACATATGGCACGCTTTGACGGATGTTTAGAAAATTGACCCTTTGCTTTCATCCCCTTTCGGCGCCCCGTTGCATAATTTATTGCCCTTCACTCTCGTCCCAGGCTGGTGTAATTTTTAAACCTTTCGGGGTGCAGGCACATACATTTAACAATTCTTTCGTAGAATCGGATTGCTTTTCCATGGGTACCTTTGTGACCCCGGTAGTAGTTTAGCTCTTCTTCTGTACCGTGAATCTAAATAAACACTCATTAGAATCTGACTGATCTACTAGTTAATGTGAGGCTGAAGCGCCCCAAGCACATACATTTGACAAGGTTTTCGTAGGACTGGAGGTCATTTCCATGGGTACTTTTATGACCCTGGTGGTAGTTTGATTATTTTTCTGTACTATGAACCTAAAGAAACACTCATTAGAACCTGACTCATAAACTTTTTGACCTTTGTAAATAGTTGACGTGAGGCTGAAGCATCTGCGAGAGCCTTTCGAAACAGATTTACCGAGGCTTCGAGGAGTTTCATAATGGTTGTTACCGCCATCAGCCCCGCGAGGAATACGAGAGTCACTACGTTTATCAAAGAATCAGGGATACGTAAGTCCCTACAATTTACATCAAACAGCAATAAATCATTAAGTCACTACCGTACATCAAAGAGCAATTTAACCCGCACATCAGAATATGGCAATGGCAAGATATATCATTCAGATCATTCAGAAATATACAGCTATAACTCACGTGTCGGGGTCAATTAATCACTTGTGGGTTCTTTGTTGTGTGACCCTTAACCAAACTCTCCCTACGAGGAGCTCTTCACCTCTCTGCTGCGCCCTCCTCTCTGCCCTCAAATCAACCAACCACCAGACAGAGGGAGGAATTCGGCTGACGCGGAAACCCTGCGTCAGCAGTCTGTATCTACCCCTTCCGAGTGTTGACATCGTGGTGCGGCCATCTGGTCTCACTTATACCCATTGATGGGATTCAGCCTGCTCGCACCGGCTCGCAAGAACCTGTTCTTGGAATTTATTTAATCCCGAGAACCGGTTGTTACTGTTAGTTTAAATCAGGGGTTCTTAATTTTTCCCCCATGAACACCTACTTATAACTTATTTTGGTAAACCCCTCATATATTTGTTACTGGCTTTTGATAGTCAAAAACACGACTAAAACCAGATTTGATGTCGGGTAGAGCCGAACACGGGTTCAAGACCAATGTGGCATCACCGATTCGAACGAGAGCGCCGTTACAAAGGCTACACCGACAGCAACCGCTGCCAGCTCAATTTGTTTACTTGAATTACTTCTCCCTCACGGCAACCAGCTGTCATCCGCCTCACCTGTGCCTTCCTGAAGAAGACAGGCCAGCTGTCACGCCTGTGATAACCTCATAGGACTTCCCCAGGACTCATAATGATCTTCAGATATTCGCGTCCCTGACAACAACAACAACAACAGCAACAACAACATATCTGCAGACACCACTGTAGCTGGTAGGATTTTTTATTCTATTTTTGAGAGGCTGTAGCTATTATTTTATGTAGTCACGCATCACGACATCAGGAATTGTGATCTTAAATATATCAAAATCACTTTGATAACAGTTTGAATATATAAATATGCCATATAGAGTATAGGCATAGAGCCGAGACACAAAATATTTATTGAAAGTAGAATGTGCGTGGATTTAACCATATCAGTATGGTTTGCTTCTAGAGACTGAGATAGTGAGAGAACGTGTTGTCAGCGAGTACTGGAGTGAGAAAACTTGTTCTTAAAAGAATTGAATCCCACCACTGCTTATACCATCTCGCACCACTGCTTTGCAGTAGTCCCCATCTTTACTCTTAGAATCCTCCCTATCCACCCTCTACATCGTCCTTTATATGTATGTACCACATTACACATCTTGTAATCAGTCATACTCAGCCTTAGCGCACTAATAACCTTTGTCCGCCTTCGGGCGGCAGCAATGAGGATCAACTACTTCACTCCTGCGTGCTCTGCGTCATGGTGACTTGATGATTTACACGTTGCACTTCATGATCGATAGCATATTTGACTTGTTGCGCGTGAGCCCTGGGCCATATTCTTAAAACATTTCGGCGCCCAAGCACACATATTTGACAAGGTTTTCGTAGGAGTTTGTGGCATTATTTGGAGTAGTTTTATGACCCTGGTGGTAGTCTGACCCTTCCTCTGTACCGTGAATCTAAATAAAACAGTCATGAGAACCCGATTTGTCTCCTTTTTGGCCTTTGGAAATAGTTGACGTGAGAGGTGGAAGCGTCTGAGCATACCAGCCGTGGGAGGCGTGGGTGGATGGGCGGGGCAGGGGGGGAGGCCCCATCTTTCGTAACGTATTATCAAATGCTTTCGGCTTCCACAATAATTTCCCAAGGCCACAAGGAGATAAATTCGGTTATCATGAGACTGACTGATTGTTGGTTTATTGTTGCAAAGTCACAGGGAGAAGGGAGTAACCTGGCAATACATAGTGTGATGGTACAACTGTTTTTTTTTTTTCAATTTTATGATGCAGAAGCCTTGTCAAACTTTCACTAATGCTCATACAACTACTTATTGAAATACCACAACGACCTATGCGAAAGCCTTGTTAAATGTGTGTGTGTGTGTGTGTGTGTGTGTGTGTGTGTGTGTGTGTGTGTGTAAGTCACGAAATGTTTGAGACTTTGACCCTAGTTTCATATCCTTAAGCCCAATCTTCGACTTAATTTTGCATGGGTCAGCTTGGGGTTATATTTTGAAACGCGTCCAAGGATATTTTTGACACGGCTTTCGTAGGAGTTGTTGTGGGCATTTGCATGAGTGGTTTTATGACCCTGGTTGTGGTTTGACCCTTCTTCTGTACCGTGAACCTAATGAAACACTCATTAGAACCCGAATGATCCCCGTTTTGTCCACTGGAAAGAGTTGATGTGAGAGCTGGATACTTTTGGGAATACGGATCTTTTACTTTGAATATCTTTATATTTTACTTTATTTTCTCTACCCCAGGATGAAAATAATAGTGACGGTGATGGTGGTGATGGTGATGGTGGCGTTGACGGAAGCGATGGAAAAGGAAAAGAAAAATGAAGAAGGAAATGGCGGAGGCTCTGGCGATGATGGTTTCCTAATGGCCACGTCAAAAGAGGGTCGACTGCACTACGATTTACTGTTGAGGGGAGCACAAACGCCCAGGTGAGAAGAAAACACACACACACACACACACACACACACACACACACACACACACACACACACACACACACAGCTGTCCTCAGAGTTTTATTAGTTGACTGGTATTCGTGACTCACATTCCACACTTCAACCTCTTTTTTGTTCTCTTCTTTCATGTTTGCGTCGGTCGGCGTTGGTCAGCGACTTGTCTGCGTCCTGTCGGCGTCGTGTCTTCGTTGGTCGGTGTCGGTCGGCGTTATGTCTGCGTCCTCGTCGTCGTCAGCTCCATTCTTTATCGTTCTTTATCGTCTTTTCCTTCTATATTCTGATTTACTTCCTTCCTTTTATCCCTCCCCTTCCTTCCTTGTCTTATCTTCCTTCCCGCTCTATCCTTTCCTTTCCATTTCTTTCTCTTCCTTTTCTTTCCTCTCAATTTCTTTACGCTCCTTCTCTTCTTTCCCTCACCATGCTATCCCTTTCCTTTTCTATCCTTCTCCTTTGTATTACCTTACCTTCTCATCCATACTCCTTCCTACCCCCTCCCCTCCCCTCCCTTCCTTTCCATTTCCTTCCCCTCAACTCCATTCCATATATCCTTCTCCCATCCCTTAGCCACGGATCCTGCTACCAGTCGGCGCTGAAGGACCTGTGTGAAGGCTTTTTATTTTTTTATTTATTTTTACGTCGCGGCCTGTGCGCCGGTAGGCTTCTTCCCGGTGGGGCCTGATGGTCGGCCAAGGCTTCTTTCCGGTGGGGCCTGATGGTCGGCCCAGCCCGTTCTGGCGCAGGCGAGTGTTTATAGGGGCGCCATCATGTGTTGGCTCATGCCGCATCCCCGGGACTCATCTTTGAGCCTCTCTTTGGAGAGATTATCTAGAGCCCAGGTTGATGGGTGGTCTTTAGGCCAGCATGTTGGTAGTCTTAGGCCACTCGGCGGTGACTGAAAAACCTCAGCTGTGCGGCGGCCAGGATTCAAACCCGTGTCCATCCTAGAGCTCCTGAACGCGGGGCCGTCACGCTAACCCCTCAGCCACCGCCTGTGTGAAGGCTGCTCCACGTTGGACGATAAGGTGAGGCTGCGACCTTTCTTGCACTTTAAGTCGACGCTAGTCTGTGCCAGGAGTTTGTTTCCCATAAGCGGGTGGTGAAGTCACAGCTGTCAAAGGATAGAAATCCCACCTGATGAGGATACGAAACGTTAATGTCACGGCATAAAAGGTAAGAAACACTAAAATCACTGCATCTGACGGAAGTGGTGGGCACGATTCCGCTAATCCGCTAACCGCTGATTAGCGAAGCTAACTTTTTCGTCAGCTGATTAGCGTTTTCGCTAACTTTGGAAACAGTTAGCGGACTAATTACCTTCCCCTAAGTGTAGTTCCTCCTCCACTAACTTAAGTCCACTAAAAAAAATCATATAGGTTTGGTCTTGTCCGTTGTGGGCAGATGCAACACCAGTTGAGCCATATGGCGCAACAATTCCAGTTCTTCCACTTTTGGGTAAATCACGCCTTAAAGTAGGGCAATTGGACAATTATTAGGGAACCTTTTTTGGTATTTTAAGGTAGTGCATCTTCCATTTCCAACTCGTCGAACTCTGTTTTCAATAACAAGAACTCGATATCGTAAATTTGCGGAAATCTTGGGTAAATCATACGGATTTAGGATAAACTGGAGGCTTCTTTATCTTCGTGTTGCTTGTTGGGCTCTTTATTGAGCTCAGCTGCGACGTTGTCAGCGTGTAGTCGCTTTCAATATTGTCGCCTTGTTTATCGTTATTTACGCCATGGAAGGTGAACAGAGTGATGACGTTTTTGTTCCACCTGAGGATGCTGACCCTGTTAGGGAGCCGGCAACAGCTGTGGGTGAGGCGGAGGACACTCAAGCTGACGTCAAGGAGTCCCAGAAGTTCCAGAACCCGTGGCCCCACCTGGAGAAGCACTTTGTCCTTAAATAAAGAGGTACGACGAACGCCAATGTCTTGCACTTCCGGTGCGTCATGTGCCAACACAAGGAGGCCATCATTAATGGACAGACCGACGATAAATCCATATATAAAAAAAGTTAGCAGTTAGCGTTAGCTTCCGCTAATTTCTTTATCAATTTAGCGGTTTAGCGTAAGCGAAGCTAACCTTTTAGTTGGTGTATTACCAGTTAGCGAAGCTAACTTTTCGGTTAGCGGTGCCCACCACTGCTATAGGTACTATACTTCACAGTATACCAGTTTGTTCCTCTTTAACACTCGTGAGAATCAGAAAAATCTCCTTTGTGGCCATGGGTAATAATTGTAATGAGAGCCGAAAGCGACTGAGATACGGCCCGGGGCTTTGAGTCTGAACTAAGCCCCGTATTCTCAGACGATGTCGGCTCCCACAGCGATCATAAACAAAGAATATCAGTCGGGTTCTCATAAGTGTTTTTTTATCTTCACATTCATGGTACAGAAGCCTTCTCAAACTATCACCAGGCTCATGAAAATACCCATGGAGATACAGATACCACAACCTCACTCTCTCTCTCTCTCTCTCTCTCGCCGGCTACGTAAACTTTTGGGATCAATTTTATGGCATGAGGAGTCTATTTCAGAAACATGGACTCCATTTGTCAGCAGTCGGAGCGGCAGGATTTGGGAGACTACTTCACGGCGCTGTTCGAGACTTTAGAGCAAAAAACGAGTCGCGCGTTCACACCCCGCCCACTTAAATATAAATAGTTGTCATGCGGCCAGCACTTCACTAAATCCTAAAACAACTAACAACTCCGTTTCTCGAGTTATAACAAAAGACAACTTAAGGGTTCTTAGCTTTAACGTTCGAGGCTTAAGAAAAAAGATCGATGAATTGCAGTCCCTACCTAAAACAGAAGACGTTGATGTAATTGCCGTAACTGAAACATTTATTGACACCGCTATTAATAACTGAATTTTTTTAATATAATGTAAATAACTTTATATTTTTCAATAAAGACCGAGTTAATCGTAGAGGTGGAGGAGTGGCTCTTTACGTCAAAAGTAGCTTACAGCCCGTTGATAAAACACCAGAGAACAGTACTGTAGAACACTTGAGCGTGAGCTCAAATACCGATCAATTAAAAATCAACATATCCGTCACTTACAGGCCTCCAGGCCAATCACGCGAGAATGATGAAATAATATATAGCGTTTTGCAAAGAACTCTCCGAAACAATGATGCATTGATTTTGAGCGATTTTAATCTACCGCATATAGACTGGCAGACACTCACGGGATCCGAGGGGGAATCGCATAGGATGTTAGACTTCGTTGAAAATAACTGCCTTAGCCAAATGGTTAGTGAAACAACGCGCGATAATAATATTCTTGATCTTGTATTAGTAACCCAAGAGAACTTAGTTGACAATGTCAGCGTTGGCGAACACCTCGGATCATGCGAGACTGGTGCGTCTCGACATAAGAGCTCAAACAAGGATTGCATTATTGTATGTCAATTTTAAAAGAGCGAATTTTGAAAGAATAAGACAGTCATTAACGAGCTTTCAATTAGTATCCAACAGCGACGTCGAAGAATCTTGGCAAGACTTTAAAGCTTAATTTCTAACTGATCCGTGCAATCTTGTGAAAAGCGTCGAAAAGTTAAAATCCTCCGTGGTTTTATAATGAAATCAAACTTGCTCTCCAAAAGAGGAACTTGTTATATAGGCAAAAGAAAACCGATAACTCTACCGAAAATAGTACACGGTACTACGAAGCAAGACGACAAGTCAAAAGTTTAATCAAACAGGCGAAACGGAGGTACGAAGTAAACATTGCGGTAAATTGCAAGTCAGATCCTAAAAGTTTTTTTAGGTATATAAACAAAAAAAAAAAACAAAAAAAAGAGAGATTCGAAGTGGGATTGGCCCATTAACAGATAATTCGGGCAATATCGTGACAGACACCCAACGCATAGCGAACACGTTAAATTCTTATTTCGCCTCGGTTTTTAATAGTAATTCTACCGATACTGCTGCTGTTCCTACCACTATTGGAAATCCCAGTCGTACTCTCCCTGACTTTGAAATCAGTACAGATGAGGTTCTCAAAGCGCTGCAGTCACTTAAAACTAACAAAAGTCCAGGACTTGATAAAATATATCCAAAATTAGAGTACTTAAAGGAATATCAAGAGAGATACTCAGACCTTTAACAATGCTGTTTAATATGTCTTTGCACCATGGTATCGTTCCTAGTGATTGGAAAATGGCTAACGTAGGTACAGAATTGGGGGTAATTGGAAGTGGGGGGTGACGGAAGTGGGGGTTGGGGGGGTCAGCGGGTGGATGACGGAAGAGGGGGTAGCTGGACACCCCCCACCCCCCACATCTTTCACCTTTTCACCAACCCCCCTACACCCACCCCACCCCACCCCATCCACCCCCTCTCGGGCTAGCGTACGGAACCGGGGGGTGACGGGAGTGGGGGTGCCCAGCGGTGGGGAGGGGTGACGGAAGAGGGGGTAGTTGAAGGGTTAAGATAAGATCGCGGAAAAAAAGAGCTCGAATGACCACAAGATTATAATCACGGAAAAGGGTAAAGACATTAGGTTAATGACCTGGATGGAATATGCCCCGCCCACCTGCTCCCCGGCCTCCATCTTTCCTTAATCTCGTTTCTTTCCCTCTCTCCCATACACACACACACACACACACACACACACACACACACACACACACACACACACACACACACACACACACACACACACACACACACACACACACCTTTATGTCTGTTTCTGATCCTGTTATGTCTGTTTGTGATCCTTTTTCGTCCGTATCTGATCATTTTCCATCTGTTTTTTTTTTATTCCTTTATGTTTGTTTCTAGATCTTTTCTGTTGTTTCTAATTCTTTTCCGTCCATTTTTTACTCTTTTTCGTCTGTTTCTGATTCCATTATGTTTGTTTCTGATCCTTTTAAGTCTGTTTCTGATTCCTTTCCGTCTGTCCGTCTACTGGTGTTTGCGATAAATGAAATACCACTGGCTGATCACACACACACACACACACACACCTTTGCACACCTTTGCAGCGATCAGACGTGCCTTCCAATTCCTCCAACTCTGCCTCAGCCACCAGTCATGGATCTTGAGGCAGTGAAAGTGCTCCTGGACTCTCAAGAACGGGCCTTTCGTTCCGCCATGGACTTGGTGGTGGAACAGCTCAATAAGCGTACAGAGTTGGTTGAAGGTACAGTGACTGATCTGATCAAAAGTCTAGAATTCTCACAGGCCGAAATTGTGGACTTAAAGAACAACATCAAAGTGCTTCAGAAAACGCTAAATGAGAAACAAGTGATTATTGAAGGACTTGAATCCAAAGTTTCGGAGACGGTACAGCGACTCAACTACAACGAGGACTATAGTAGACGCAATAATCTACGGATCACTGGCCTCCAAGAACAAGCGGGTGAAACATGGGAGAACACAAGAACCAAAGTGTCAAAGATGATCAACGATAATCTAGAGCTTCCCCCTGTGAGTCTCGAACGTGCTCACAGGGTGGGACCGGTCAACCCATCCCGCCCCCGGCCAGTTGTTGTACGGTTTGAGAAGTACAGCGACCGAGAAACAGTCATTAGGAATGCAAAGAAACTCAAAGGAACCGGCATCTACATCAGTGAAGATCTCTGCCCTGCCTCTCAAGAAATCAAGATGAAGCAACTACCTCTACTGAAGAAAGCGAGAGATGAAGGTAAAATCGCGTACTTCCGTCACACGCGATTGATCATCAAAGAAAAACTGGCCAACAATCATCATTCTCAACAATAGCATCTGACCAGACACATAGAGTCGCTTGTCCGACTCTTACAGCTCTGGGGGCGGGCGGCCCACAGTGCTGGGACTGGGACCACTGGAGGCGTAAGTTCTGCTGCGACTGGAGACTCCCAGACTAGTGCTTCGAAGACTGCTACTTCCCTGACTGGTGCTCTGCCGAAGGTGCCTAGTGGTGGTGCTGGCGGTGCCTCCTCGTTGCTGCCTCATGCTGGTGCTGACGGGATGTCGACTGAGACAGGTGTTCAAATGGGAGGAGGAATGGACATAATGGGTGGACGTACCCAGAAGAATCTGAGAGAACGCAGGAAGAAGTAGATAAGTAAAGTCACTCAACATTCTTCAACTTCGATTTCACTAGCATGATATCAGTACTCTTAAGAGGTTTTCATTCATGTCACCCAAAATACTATTTATTGTTATTGTACAACCAATTGTCACTCCTGTGGCCTTTACTTAACACTTCAGGATTACCATTACCTCTACTTCACTTATATTTCTTCTACCATTAATTTACTACTACCAATACAATTACTACTACCTCTTAATATTACTTATTGCTACTATTGTCGCTTACTACTACTACTACTACTACTACTACTACTACTACTACTGTTGGTGCTTCTATTACTGCTACTACTACTACCATTACTGCTATCACTACTACTACTACTACTACTACTACTACTACTACTACTACTACTACTACTTTTACTACTACTACTTTTACTACTACTACTTTTATTACTACTACTACTACTACTACTACTACTACTACTACTACTACTACTACTATTATTACTACTGCTACTGCTATTACTCTTACTACTATCACTGCTACTACTACTACTGCTACTACTACTGCTATTGCTACTACTGCTACTACTACTATTGCTACTACCACTACTGCTATTACTACTACTACTATTGCTACTACTACTACTACTGCTGCTATTACTACTACTGTTACTACTGCTGCTATTACTACTACTGTTACTACTACTACTACTGCTACTACTGCTACTACCACTACTACTACTACTATTACTATTACAACTACTACTACTACTACTATTTCAGCTACTGTTGTTACTTCTACCACTGCTGCTACTACTACCATTACTGCTACTACTACTAAGCTAGATAACTACATGTTTCCTTTTAATAATGTTTCTGATGAAGATTTGATGGATATTTTTAATTTCGATGAAATATTCAGGCAAGAAATTTATGAAAGCTTTGATCCCTTAAGTGTGCAAGACAACAATTATAACAATGATATCGATGTCAATCAGTTTTATATAAGATCTAGAAACATTAACTTTCCTAAATCTGAATATATTTTTCTTGATAATTTATCTTCTCTTTGTAACAATAGTGATTTTAATTTATTAACACTGAATGTAAGATCCATATCCACCAATTTCCAATATTTCAAAGACACTGTACTGTCTGACAATGTAATTTATGACGTGCTTGGTTTCACTGAAACCAGGCTCGACGCAAGCATTTCTACATTGTATTCTTTGACAGCATATGAAATGTTCACAAATAACAGGAACAGGTATGGTGGGGGTGTGGCTGTTTACGTCTCGAACAGGTACACAGGTTATAAAGTAATTGAATTCAGTCGAATGGAAACATTTATTGAGAGTGTGGCAGTGGAAGTAAAATTTAATGGTAAAATATTTTTATTTATATGTATATATAGACCTCCTCAGGGTAATGTGAATAATTTTCTTAATGTTCTCAATGAAATTTTAACTACTGCAAAAGATAAAAATCCTAGTGAAATATTTATTTTTGGAGATTTAAATATGAATTTATTACATAATAATGACGATAACATTCAGGACCTTATGAATTTAATGTATAGTTATTCCCTGTTTCCACTTACAACCCTGCCAACACGAGTTACGGCCACATCCGCCACCCTTATAGATCACATTTGGTCCACATGTGTTGAGAACAACGTAGGAAATTATGTAATCAAAACTGATATTACTGATCATTTTCCAGTGATATCTTTATTTAGATATAATAATATTCCATCTCCTCCCACATTCATAACGAAAAGAACGTTCACCCAGGAAGCTTTAGACACATTTAGTGCTGCACTTTCTCACACAGATTGGTCTGATGTCATAAACTGTACATGTCCTAACAACTCCTATAATCTGTTTTACAACAATTTCAAAACAAATTATGATAATTGCTTCCCTAAGAAAACAATTAAAGTTAGTAACAAAAATAATCGCAGTCCACACATTACTCCAGCATTAAAGAAGAGCATTAGAGAAAAACATAGACTTGAAAAACTAGCATATAAATGGCCCTTAACTTTTCGAGAGCAATATAGGACTTTCAGAAATAGACTAACGTCACTTTTAAAAGAAGCAAAGAAGAAGTATCACCAAGACCAACTATTAGCTAGCCAAGGCAACCCTAAGTCTCACTGGAAGTCAATAAATAACTTATTAGGTAGATCTACAGATGGTAAAAACAGTGAAATTGAGCTACGATCAATTTGTTATAACATTCCAGATAAATTTAATGAACATTTTTTGAAAGCAAGTCAGCAAGCAGCAGAAACTGTAGGTAATGAATTTTTAAATTATTTACACAACTCTCCCAATTTTTCTTTGTATTTATTTCCTGCCACAAACTTAGAAATTGAAAAATATATTACGGCATTTAAAACTTCTTCCTCCGGATTTGATGATATTTCCCCAATTGTTTTGAAACGCACAGCTAATAATATATCCATTCCATTAACACACATAGTGAATCTGATGTTAAAACTGGAATATTTCCGGATGCACTTAAAAAGCCAAAGTTGTACCACTACTTAAATCAGGCAGTAGATCCGATATTAAAACTATAGACCTATTTCAATACTTCCAGCATTTAGCAAGGTTTTTGAAAAAGTTATTACTTCCCGTCTTGTAATTTTTTTTTAAAACAATAATTTACTCACAGACTACCAGCATGGGTTTAGGGCAGGTCGTTCCACAGAAACAGCTATTTTACAGTTCATATCTAATGTATATCAGTATTTAGAAAAGAAACATTATTTAATTGGAATATTTTTAGATTTATCTAAGGCATTCGATACACTGAATCACAAAATTTTATTGAGTAAGCTAAGTCACTATGGCGTTAGAGGTATTCCCTTAAAACTATTTGAAAGCTATTTAACCAATAGGTCACAAGCTGTATATTGCAACGCCACGTATTCTTCTTTTAGGGCAATCAACAAGGGTGTACCGCAGGGGTCAATATTAGGACCGATACTCTTTCTCATCTATATAAACGACTTTGTTAATGTAAGTTCTAAATTCAAATATACGATTTATGCTGACGATACAAATCTTTTATTAAATAATGTAAACATTAACGATCTTCATATAAATTTAGTTACAGAACTAGAAAAAAATAATTATTGGACTAAAATTAATGAATTGAGTCTGAATATTGCAAAAACTAATTACATATTTTTTCAAAATCGTTCATTACAATATAACATTCCTCCTATAACCATAGAGGGAAACACATTAGACAGAGTAAATTTCACAAAATTTTTGGGTGTTTACATAGATGAGAATATGAATTGGAATCAACATATTTCATTTGTCACAAATAAATTAGCAAGGATGTGCGGTATGTTATACAGAGTCCGCAATAATCTCACACCTGAATCCTCACTAGTATTTATTACACACTTTGTTATCCCCATCTCACCTATTGTGTATCAGTCTGGGCCTGTACTTGGCAGTCCTTCATTAAGAAAATATCAGTAGCTCAAAATAAAAATTTTAGGTGTATATTCTATATGAGTAGGTTTGAGTCCACACGAAATATAATTAATACACAAAATTTTCTTAGTTTTCCAAATATTCATAAATATTTTTTATTGTTAAGCATTTACAAGTGCCTTACACAGTATTGTGGAGGTCAGCCTTTCAGACTGGTGCACACATCATACAACATTCGAGGTAATGATATCAATCTCATAATCCACAGTTCAGAACTTCTCTCTTAAGCACAGTATATTATACTCAGGTCCCCAAATGTGGAATTCATTGCCTCTACATATTAAGACTCTTCTCAATCATATAAATTTATCCATTTTTAAAAAATCTGTGAAAACTTATTTATATAATTGTCAAAGTAGTATTCAAATGTAGTGTGTGGTATGAACTTAGTTTCACAAGTGTAATGTTCACTATTATTATTATTATTATTATTATTATTATTATTATTATTATTATTATTATCATTATTATTATTATTATTATTATTATTATTATTATTATTATTATTATTATTATAATTGATATTGTTATTGTTATTCTCAGCAACATATTATTATAATTATTCTTATTGTTCTATACGTTAGTTAATAATATATTAGGTACCAATTTTGTGCCAATGTAAACATTAAATAAAATAATATAATTCCATGTCTGTCGGGAAGCTTCGGCTTGACAGGCTGTGCCATTGCCATGTTTTATGTTATGTTTGAACAATATTCTTATATTTTAAAGGCAATAAATATTTACTTTACTTACTTACTTACACGAAACATAAAGCCTCTGTTATTTTCGTTTCTTTTCCGTTTCTTCGTCTGTTCGTGCGTCCCTTACGTCAGCGGAGGGCGAGGCAAGATGGAAGTGTACCGAGGCTCACTAGTTAAAACAATAAACAGTCTGGAAATCAAGTTGAAATTTTCCTCCACTCCTTTGTCTGTGTTTGGGCCATCCGTCCCGTCGACCTATAGTAAGATGCATCCGGTGGCTTGGAGGGCACACGAAGGGCATGTTAGTGACTCGTGGTAAGGATTGACTCATGACTTTCCGTTTTTGTGACACTGTGTTGGGTTGTATGTATTTCTGTATACGGAACTGTTTGTTTCTTACCCTATTTGTTTGTTTATCATATTTCGAGGATTTAGAGGGTACGCGAAGGGCAAGTTAAAGGTGACCCGTGGTAAGGATTGACTCATTGTCATCCGTTTTTATGACATTGTGTTGCGTTGTATGTAATTCTGTGTATAGCATTATTTTGTTTTTATCTTATTTCGAGGATTTAAAGGGTACGCGAAGGGCATGTTAAAGGTATCTCGTGGTAAGGATCGATTCGTTGTCATCCGTTTTTATGACATTGTGTTTCGTTGTATGTATTTCTGTGTATAGCATTATTTTGTTTTTATCTTATTTCGAGGATTTAAAGGGTACGCGAAGGGCAAGTTAAAGGTGACTCGGAATAAGGATGGACTCATTGTCATTCGTTTTTATGACATTGTGTTGCGTTGTATGAATTTCTAAGTATGCCATTGTTTGTTTCTTCTTCTATTTGTATGTATGGAAACATATAGATAAAACGCTTTTATGTTTCGATCTGGCTCATATATAAAAAAAAATGACTCGCGAAATGTGCGCGGCGGCGGCGGGTTGTATAACACGATTAAATCAGTGGTCTGGCTCCACACAGGACCTCACTCGTCACCACCACTACCCCAGTGCTTCCGCCCCGCCCCCGCCCTGCCCGGCCCGCCCCGAGCTCGCGCGCAATCCTGTCGCATCCTGTCGTCGAACGATGTCGTCGCAGCGCCCGCTGCTGGCGCCGGCGCGCACATTTCGCTAGTCATTTTTTTTATATATGAGCCAGATCGAAACATAAAAGCGTTTTATCTATACGTTTCCACAAATCGAATAATTTTAAGACAATTATTGTTTTTTTTATCCGTTTTTTGATACAGGACATATAAACAAGTCAAACAAACTCAATGTTTATTGAAATTTGGTCAAATTATGATTACAGATTCATCATGTGCAATTTTATAATATCATAGACTCAACATTAGTTCAATATACAGAGCATTATGAGAGCATTTGATTTATTTCTTCCTGTTCCGCGGCTAGCATTAGCATGTCATCTTCCATCGCTAGCTGTATTTTCGAGGGGAAAATATCGCTCGGCCAGCACATACCGTTCTCCCCACAACTCATAGGTTTCTTCTTCTTGTTCTCCCATTTCACCGATCTCTTGCCCACCCATTACCCGGCTAGCCTCGCTTCTGTTATGCCTCTTTCATCACCTTCCTCCAATTTTTCTTCGTTTGACAGTGTCATGATCTGGGCTTCCTCCTCCTCCTCCTCCTCCTCCTCCTCTACCCTGTAGAATTATCGGGATGACCGTAAGACCGTGACTCCAAGGTGCTAAAGCAGTATCTTTTGTCCTCAACTACAGATATCCCTCTCTTGGGATATTTTACTGTACTCATTCGTCCATTGCGCACTGTGAATCCCTGATAGCCAAAGGTAAATGTTTGCTTCTGGAATAGGACGTCTTTGTATCGCTGATGAGCATTTTTTTTCTTTATGAACTTTGGAACGCCCTTAGCTGAACTCAACCGGCCACCGTCTGCCAAGAGGATGGAGTAGCACTTTGGTCTTACACCTACAAATTCTGAGATGGTTCTTTCCCTCACTTCAGACTTGAGAAATCCGAGCTTGCCTTTGTTGTCTGTGTTGTACAAGGAATGTGAGGAGCTAAAGTTAGTTGTGTTTATATAGCTTTTAAAGGGTTCCTGCGAGTACTCTGTTAATAGATCAGGAGTTTCAGTTTCTGTTATTAAGGAATCAGTGTCACAATACACTAGTTTCGCCCGATCCCCGTAATGAGCCTTCATGATACTGTAAAAGAAATCATATAGTCGCAGCTTGGACAGCTCTAGGATGTAGTAGCCAATGTAGTTTGGATGATTCACCTGTGAATATTTCTTATGGCGAACTACAACTACATGGCCATCATTGAGGTACAACACGTTTAAAGTAAGGACTTCGGACCAGCTTCAAAAACTTTTCGCGATTGGTGACAATATCTATGTCTTCACTATATTTGGCCGCGTTCATCAGGAATCGACCAAAAATGCTGTTTGAAATACACTTGATTGCAGTTTTCTTGAGAGGGCAAGTAGCACTTTTGCGGGCTTCTATGTTATCCTGAATGAAGTCCGCAAGTAAGTGCTTTTGCTTAAACATATAAATAGCATGCACTTTTTAACAACCCGGCCTAGTTGAATAAGCAGTTTAAGGAGGGGCAGAGCAAACAGCATTTTCTCCTGAGCAGCATGTGTTCCAATCAGTTTTATGTTCTTACACGGTACTGGACGGTTCTCTTCTTCATACCATTCGTGTGTGGCTGACGATATATCTCTATAGATGATATTGTGTCTTCTGATGGTCAGTGGGAGGTCATCCGTTCTCTCAATGACTTCACGTGAGACAGCCTCAGTATCGTACAGAATGAGGTATCCAAAATCGCCATCGGTTGCTTGATTGACCTAGCCCCCCCCCCGCTCAAAAAACAGTGCATTTCTGTCTCATCTAGTTTTCTCATATCCACATGGTAACTTCTCTTTCATTACAGTGGGATAAAGACTGTTGAAGTCAAGATATGAAAGGTGTGTTTCTATCATGTTTTGGATTAAACTGAGGGTTCGTATAGATGTTATCGGCGCGTACAAAACGACGCATTAACACTTGTGTAGCCCCCACGCACATTTGTTCGAATGCAATGATATATGTGGGCTACTAAGCATCTCTAATTCCTGCTGTGTTTTTAACAGAAAGGAGTCACAGGCAAATCCTAGCAGGCTAACATAATTTACAATATCCAACCTCCACTGGGTTTTCAAAATACCTTTGCACTCTAGGAAGACATCACATAGAAGGCCAACATCCACTTTTACATAAAGCAACAAATAGTCCTTCAATACATGTCACCAAGCTACTTTCCAAAGATTCTGATCATTTTTATAATCACTTTCGAAAGTTCTGCTTCTTGAAGCGAATTGAAAAATCTTCGCGGTATGGAAGATGTGTTTCAGAAAGTCGTTACATCGAATCCATATAGGCATAACAAAAACCTGCTTTCCCTTGATCAATAATGGTAACGCAGGTGCTGGGACATCTTTCAACATATGTTGTGTGTATATGGGTTCGTTCCATTGCTGATGAATTGGTTCGCTAAAGCCGCGAGTGAACCAGACATAAAGACATACGAGTCAATAAATCTCAAGTCATTTATGATGACTTCATGGTATTGTGAACTGAATGTTTTGGTCTCAGTTTGATTTTCAAGTCAGGTAGCGTTAATTCACGCAGGATTAACGACATGTCGTAATCCGCATTATGTGCAATGAGAGTGAGCTGCAATTTGTGATTTTTCATTTGAAGGTTGCATCTATTACAATAAGCTCCAATGTAATTGTTTCCTGATTTTCATGGTCATGATGTTTTACTCCTTTACCTTTTAAAACCCGTATTTACAGAAGACAGTGAGTTTGTTCATTGTGATATGCCGTATCTTCATCGGTCATATTGATTTTATTGTGCCTTTAGAAAATTTTAACTTCTTCCAGAAGTATTGGTTCAGCTAATGTAAGTTCGTTCTATATTCAAAACAGTGTGAGTTCAGCTAATGTAAATTCGTTCTATATTCAAAACAGTGTGAGGTCAGCTAATGTAAGTTCGTTCTTTATACAAAACAGTGTGAGTTCAGCTAATGTAAGTTCGTTCTAAATTCAAAACAGTGTGAGTTCAGCTAATGTAAGTTCGTTCTATATACAAAACAGTGTGGGATTAGCTAATATAAGTTCGTTCTATATTCAAAACAGTGTGAGCTCAGCTAATGTAAGTCCGTTCTATATACAAAACAGTGTGAGTTCAGCTAATGGAAGTTCGTTCTATATACAAAACAGTGTGAGTTCAGCTAATGTAAGTTCGTTCTATATACGAAAAAGTGTGGGTTCAGCTAATGTAAGTTCGTTCTATATTCAAAACAGTGTGAGTTCAGCTAATGTAAGTTCGTTCTATATTCAAAACAGTGTGAGCTCAGCTAATGTAAGCTCGTTCTATATTCAAAACAGTGTGAGTTCAGCTAATGTAAGTTCGTTCTATATACAAAACAGTGTGAGTTCAGCTAATGTAAGTTCGTTCTATATACGAAAAAGTATGGGTTCAGCTAATGTAAGTTCGTTCTATATTCAAAACAGTGTGAGTTCAGCTAATGTAAGTTCATTCTATATACAAAAGAGTGTGAGTTCAGCTAATGTAAGTTCGTTCTATATACAAAAGAGTGTGAGTTCAACTAATGTAAGTTCGTTCTATATACAAAAGAGTGTGAGTTCAGCTAATGTAAGTTCGTTCTATATACAAAAGAGTGTGAGTTCAACTAATGTAAGTTCGTTCTATATACAAAAGAGTGTGAGTTCAGCTAATGTAAGTTCGTTCTATATACAAAAGAGTGTGAGTTCAACTAATGTAATTTCGTTCTATATACAAAACAGTGTGAGTTCAGCTAATGTAAGTTCGTTCTATATACAAAAGAGTGTGAGTTCAACTAATGTAAGTTCGTTCTATATACAAAAGAGTGTGAGTTCAACTAATGTAAGTTCGTTCTATATACAAAAGAGTGTGAGTTCAGCTAATGTAAGTTCGTTCTATATACAAAAGAGTGTGAGTTCAACTAATGTAATTTCGTTCTATATACAAAACAGTGTGAGTTCAGCTAATGTAAGTTCGTTCTATATACAAAAGAGTGTGAGTTCAACTAATGTAAGTTCGTTCTATATACAAAAGAGTGTGAGTTCAGCTAATGTAAGTACGTTCTATATAAGAAAAAGTATGGGTTCAGCTAATGTAAGTTCGTTCTATATTCAAAACAGTGTGAGTTCAGCTAATGTAAGTTCGTTCTATATACAAAAGAGTGTGAGTTCAGCTAATGTAAGTTCGTTCTATATACAAAAGAGTGTGAGTTCAGCTAATGTAAGTTCGTTCTATATACAAAAGAGTGTGAGTTCAGCTAATGTAAGCTCGTTCTATATACAAAAGAGTGTGGGTTCAGCTAATGTAAGCTCGTTCTATATACAAAAGAGTGTGGGTTCAGCTAATGTAAGTTCGTTCTATATACAAAAGAGTGTGAGTTCAGCTAATGTAAGTTCGTTCTATTTTCAAAGCAGTGCGAGTTCTTTCAGTATGACTTCCTTCTATATATAAAACGTGCTCTTGTTGACATCAGGTCCCAGTAGGAGGTGGCGCGTGTGAGGGTACGCGGCGCGGGCTGTAGTATATTACCTGGCGATCCGGAGGCAATGATTGGAGGTATTGCCGGGAGGTGAACGCCTGGGTGGATATAGACGGCCTGTTGATAAGGGTGCTGGTGGAGGTGATGGTGTTGGTGGTAGTGGTAGTAATTTTATATGGAACCGTAGCCTTAGTAGTAGTAGAAGTATATGAAGTATCAGTAGTAGTAGTAGTAGTAGTAGTAGTAGTAATAGCAGTAGTAGTAGCAGCAGCAGTAATAGAAGTAACAGGAATGGTAGTAGTAGTAGGAGGAGGAGGAATTGCAGTAGTAGTAGTAGTAGTAGTAGTAGTAGTTGGGGCCGTAACAATAATATACATTTAGGCGATAACATAATATATATAATGATAATTCAGACCCCAAAATAAAAATAAAATAAAGGTTAAATTATAATATTACCTCTAGCGTTGTATGAGTGTCTTTAAACTTTCATCTTTAATAACTCTCGCTGACGTGAGATATAGCAAGCTTGAAGAGACATAGACAAAACAAATAAATAAACACGTAATAAGCTGTGAGTGTGTGTGTGTGTGTGTGTGTGTGTCTGTGTGTGTGTGTGTGTGTGTGTGTGTGTGTGTACAAGTTCCTCTTACCATGTTTTCCACGTCGGCGTAAACACCTGACACACAAACACACACACACACACACACACTAACACAAACACACTGTCTCCTCGGCACCACTTATGAGACGCAGCAGCTATCCGCTTCCTCCTCACGCCACGGCCTCGGGTGCTGCACTGCCACACGTCCAATCTCGCCCTCCCTTAAAAAGCTAAACTGTCAGAACTAATCAGTAATCACATCTAGTATGCCCCGTATTCTGAGACGCATTCGGGTCTCACAACAATATATTCCCTTTTTTTTTTTTTTTTTTTACAGCAGAGGAGGCAATTCAAGGGCAAAAAAACGAACAGCAAAAAAAAAATAAAAAACCCCTCTATATTTTGCGTCGTACAAAAAATAAAGAAAAGCGAAAAAAAGGCAAAAACAAGATCAATATCAGGTGCAGAGGTGTCTCGGTACTCTCCTTTTGAATGAATGTGTAGCGGCAGCTTAGGCCGCTACTGAGAAAGCCAGACATTTCTGTTTGTGTGTTTTCTAGACAGCTACGTTATAGCTGGTATAACGCCGTGTGATTCGTTAAGGGCGTCTGTGTAGGTTCAGAGATACGACTGATAACCCGGTGGTGACTCCATTTATAAGCAAATTTATTCTCGAGAATATACACGTTTTTACATACGGTGATTGATTATTTACAGAAGTTCATATGCGCTAATATTTACAATAATGGCTCTATGGTGATGCAGTTTTAATATGTTAATGTTTATAATAATAGGAGTGATTACTTATATATATATATATATATATATATATATATATATATATATATATATATATATATATATATATATATATATATATATATATATATATATAGTGACTCGCAGTCTGATGAATAGGAATACACTATATTTGTGTGTTCTGAGAGTGGTAGGGGAGATAGAGGACTCGGTGTGTTACAGGGCAGAATGAAGAAATGAGGAAGGAAACGAGAGAAAGAAAATGGTGTGTTTAATTGGTGACAACAAGTGTTTCCTCTTTCCAAAGTTAACAAATGTCGTTTAGTCGGGCTGTGGAGAGAGATCTTTAACGAACACGATGCATAAGGTTGGTCAGACTATCACTATGCTCATAACAATACCAATGGAAGTGCATATACAACCTCTACGAAAGTCTTATCTTATGTGGTGGTAAGGTTTTGTTCTCAGACACTTTCGGCTCCAAAAACAACAATTTTCAAAGGCCACAAATTAAGTTAGTCGGGTTCTCATTGGTGTTTTTTTCATGTCCACGGTGCAGAGGTCAAACTACTATTAAGCTCGTAAAACTACCCATGGAAATGCCTCAACAACATCTACGATAGCCTTGTCTAATGTGGGTATGTTCTTAACAAACAGTACTATTTCCTAAGGCTTGAACATAAGAACATAAGTACGTAGGGTCTGCAAGAGGCCGGTAGGCCTATACGAGGCAACTCCTTTGAACCTAAGCTCCGGTGTATCTAACCCCACCTAATATCGCTGTCCATTAATTTATCTAATCTATTTTGAATGTGACAATTGTATTGGCACTCACCACGTGACTGCTAAGCCTATTCCACTCATCCACCACTCTGTTAGTAAACCAATTTTTGCCTATGTCCCTGTTGAATCTGAATCTATCCGGTTTAAACCCATTACTTCGTGTCCTACTCGGCTCTCTTACAAACAAAACCTTATGAAGATCCCCCTTATTAAAGCCCTTCATCTATTTATAAACCTCGTTCATGTCTCCACGCACCTTTCGTCTTTCCAGAGAATTCAAGTTTAACTGTTTGAGTCTTTCCTCGTATGGCAAGTTTCTCAACCCCTGAATCATCTTAGTCATCCTTCTCTGCACCGATTCTAACATTTTGATATCCATTCTAGTATAGTAAGGTGACCAGAGCTGAACCGCATAGTCAAGATGAGGTCTAACTAATGCTAAATTGCCTAAATTGCCTTGCCAAACTATCACAAGCTAGGTTGAAAAAAAACTACCCTTGAAAGTACCTGCAACCCCATAACGAGAGAGAGAGAGAGAGAGAGAGAGAGAGAGAGAGAGAGAGAGAGAGAGAGAGAGAGAGAGATTTTTACATAGATTTACATAGAAAATCAGACCACACAGACCCCATGGTCCAGACTAGGTGGTCTGTCCTTAAACCTAAGTGAATCTACACTAATCAGATGGCTCCAAAATGTTGCTTTTCTACTTTAGTTAATATTAAGTTCAAGGAAGTGACGGTCGAGCTTGTTTTCAAAGGAGTCAATCGTGTTACACTGGACCACTGACGGTGGGAGCTTATTCCATTTTCGCACTACAACGTTGGTGAAGAAAAATTTGGTGCAGTCTGAATTTACTTGTCTACATTTGAGTTTTATGCCATTGTTCCTCGTTCGCAAAGTGTCATCGATCATAAACAATTCTGTTCTGTCTACATTAGTGAAACCATTAAGTATTTTAAAACATTCGATCAATTTTCCTCGGAGGCGACGTTTCTCAAGTAAGAACATGTTAAGGGTGGAAAGCCTTTCTTCGTAGGATTTGTTGCGCAAGGAAGAGATCATTTTTGTTGTCCGACGCTGAACACTTTCTAATTTAGCAATGTCCTTTGCATGGTGAGGCGACCAAAACTGTACCGCATATTCCAAGTGGAGTCTGACTAAACTATTATTATTGAATCAGCGGTCGATGCAGTTTCAATAAATGCGAAGGAGGACACAGTGTATCTGATCCATGCGGGAACCAACGACCTTCAGTCAACCCAATCTCAGGACCTGTCAGCAAAATACCGTCAAGTCATTCGGAAATACAAGACCAAGTCCCCTCACATCATCGTCTCTGGGATTCTACCGAGTCAATACGTTCGCCGGATTTAACAGTAAAGCGTACGGCGTCAACACTAGTCTAAAGCAGTTATGTAACGATGAAGGCGTAGCGTTCACGAAGGCGTGGCATCACTTCAATCAGCGCCCAGATTTGTTTTCGGAGGACGGACTCCACCTGAACGAGGTTTGTTCGGCCCGGCTTGGAAGGCTCCTGAACGAGACAGTTGAAAGCTTCTCGAAAAGCTATTAAAAAAACTGCAGGTGAGGGCAAGGCCAAGGCAACCCTTGATCAGCCGAACCTTAGCGTCGATGCGGCTTGCAAGAAACTGCAACCAACGACGCCCCTGACAAGCGAACTCATTCAACACGACGCGGCAAAACCAGGAGCCACATTTCCATTTTGTACACAAATGCACGCAGTAGTAGGAGTAGGTAGGAACACACCTACCGAACGGGCGTGAGCTACTCCAGTGAGGATATATGGGAAGCGAGGAGGGTGCTGAAGCCCTTCAAAGACCCTTCCCATGTCCTCACTAACCGTTTCCCTTTTGTCTCATCAACACCAGAGAGCAGTTCAGTATGCTCTCTAAAGACAGTTCCTCTCTCTTTCTACACCACACTACATTCACACAACACACACACCTTTTCCCAAAATTCAAAATTCAACATGGCGAAAAAAATAACTGCCTCGGAGTCCCCGCCTGGGGGGGACCACAAATACCCCCAGGCAGGACTCCCCTTCTGGCTGCCGACTTGAGAGGTGTCCTGATAACTCCTCGAACCTCCTCCTTATCAATTTCTGCAACATTCGCGGTCTCCGTTCTAATTTTCATTCTGTGGAACACCATCTCTCCTCCTCTAAATCTCACCTTCTCTTCCTCACCGAAACACAGGTTCTGAGGCTACTGACAGCAACCTGTACTCTATTCCCTCCTACTATCTCTATCCTAAGTTTCAATCCAAAGCTGGATGTTGCGCCTACGTGCGCAACGACATCACTTGCTCTCGTGCCCAAGACCTTGACTCTTCTGAATTTTCCAACATCTGGCTAAGACTTCACTGTCATTCTATTACCAAATACATCTGTGCTGTTTATCTCTCTCCTAACTCTACCAACTATGTAAAACTCTTTGACTATTTGAACTCTAAAGTGGAGCGCATCTTGACCCACTCTCCCCTCGCTGAAATCTCCATCTTGGGAGATTTCAATGTTCACTACCAGCTTTGGCTTCCATCCTTTTTCACTGACCAGCCTGGTGAACAAGCCTACAACTTTACTCTCCTCCACGACCTAGAGCAGTTGGTTCAGCACTCTACTCGTATTCCCGACCGTCTTGGAGACAGGCCCAACATTCTAGACCTCTTCCTTACCTTTATCCTTCTGCTTACTTTGTCAAACTGTTATCTCCGTTGGGCTCCTCCGATCATAACCTTATTTCTGTATCCTGTCCTATCGCTCCTGGACATCCTCTGGACCCGCCGAGGAGGCGATGCTTCTGGCATTTTGCTTCAGTTCGGTGGGACGACCTGAGGATGTACTTTTCCGATTTCCCGTGGAATGATTACTGCTTCCAGGAGAGAGACCCCTCTGTGTGTGCTCTGCGCATCACAAAGGTGATTGTCTCTGGAATGGAGGCATACATTCCACGTACTTTCTCTACTCCTCATGCTCATGGTTTAATCATACTTATTCTCGTGCTATTAAAGATAGAGAGGCAGCTCACAAAAGGTTCCAGAGCCTTCGAACTCACATTAACTTTGATCTATACATTTCAGCCCGGAATCGTGCCAAATCTATTCTCCGACTTACCAAAACTTCTTTTATTAATAAAAAATGTCAACACTTTGCTTCTTCTAATTCTTCCCGTGACTTCTGGCATCTAGCCAAAAATATCTCCTCTAATTTCACTTCTTCCTCTTTTCCTCCTCTCCTTAACCCTGACGGCAGCATTGCCGTCTCATCTGTCTCTAAGGCTGAACTCTTCGCTCAAACTTTCTGTATGAACTCCACCTTGGACGATTCTGGGCATATTCCTCCTACTCATCCCCCCTCTGACTCCTTTATGCCTGTTATTAAGATGCTTAATAATGATGTTTTCTATGCCCTCTCTGGCCTCAACTCTGAGAAGGCTTATGGACCTGATGGAGTGCCTCCTATTGTCCTTAAAAACTGTGCTTCTGTGCTGACACCCTGCCTGGTCAAACTCTTTCGTCTCTCCCTATCAACATATATCTTTCCTTCCTGCTGGAAGTATGCCTTTGTACAGCCTGTGCCTAAGAAGGGTGACCGCTCCAATCCCTCAAACTACCGCCCAATACCTTAACTTTCATGTCTATCTAAAGCTTTTGAATCAATCCTTAACCAGAAGATTCATAAGCATCTTTATACTTCTAACCTTCTATCTGATCGCCAGTATGGGTTCCGCAATGGGCGTTCTACTGGCGATCTTCTTGCTCTCTTAACTGACTCTTGGTCATCCTCTCTTAGCCGTTTCGTTGAAACTTTCTCTGTTGCGCTAGACATATCGAAAGCCTTCGATAGAGTCTGGCACAAATCTTTGGATTCTAAACTGCCCTCTTTCGGATTCTATCCCTCTCTCTGTTCCTTTATCTCCAGTTTCCTTTCCGGCCGTTCTATCTCTGCGGTGGTAGACGGTCACTGCTCTTCCCCTAAACCTATCAACAGTGGCGTTCCACAGGGCTCTGTCCTATCACCCACTCTCTTCCTGTTATTCATCAATGATCTTCTTTCCATAACAAACTGTCCTGTCCACTCATACGCCGACGACTCCACTCTGCATTATTCAGCTTCTTTCAATAGAAGACCCTCTCAACAAGAAGTACACAACTCCAGGCTGGAGGCTGCAGAACGCTTAACCTCAGACCTTGCTATCATTTCCGATTGGGGCAGAAGGAACCTTGTGTCCTTCAATGCCTCAAAAACTCAATTTCTCCACCTATCAACTCGACACAATCTTCCAAACACCTATCCCCTACTCTTCAACAACACTCAGCTGTCTCCTTCTTCAACACTAAACATCCTCGGTCTATCCTTAACTCAAAATCTCAACTGGAAACTTCATATCTCCTCCCTCGCTAAATCAGCTTCTTCGAGGTTGGGCTTTCTGTATCGTCTCCGCCAGTTCTTCTCCCCCGCGCAGTTGCTATCCATATAAAGGGGCCTTGTCCGCCCTCGTATGGAGTATGCAAGTGTGGGGGGGCTCCACCCACACAGCTCTTCTGGACATGTCACATTCAAAAATAGACTAGATAAATTCATGGACAGCGATATTAGGTGGGGTTAGATACACGGGAGCCTACCGGCCTCTTGCAGACTCCTGCGTTCTTATGTTCTTATGTTCTTATGCTCTCCGTCTCATCAGCTCTCCTCCTCTTACTGATAGTCTTCTACCTCTTAAATTCCGCCGCGATGTTGCCTCTCTTTCTGTCTTCTATCGATATTTCCACGCTGACTGCTCTTCTGAACTTGCTAACTGCATGCCTCCCCCCCTCCCGCGGCCCCGCTGCACACGACTTTCTACTCATGCTCATCCCTATACTGTCTAAACCCCTTATGCAAGAGTTAACCAGCATCTTCACTCTTTCATCCATCACGCTGGTAAACTCTGGAACAATCTTCCTTCATCTGTATTTCCTCCTGCCTACGACTTGAACTCTTTCAAGAGGAGGGTATCAAGACACCTCTCCTCCCGAGTTTAACCTTGCTTTTGGCCGCCTCTTCTGATTCTTTTATGGGAGCAGCGATTAACGGGCTTTTTTTATTGTTTTTTTTGTGCCCTTGAGCTGCCTCCTTTGCTGTAAAAAAAAAAAGAAAAAAAAAAGTCTATTACCCAAAAAGGACGAAGTTAGGGCGTATATTGCAACAGAGAAACCAGATGTGGTAGCCATCACAGAGACTTGGGCCAATTCTGCACATCTAGTATCTGAACTGTCATTTCCCGGGTACGAAAGCTTCCAAAACAATCGAATGCAAAAGAAAGGAGGAGGAGTAATTTGCTACGTAAAAAGTACGCTCCCTGCCATAAAAATAGACAAACAGGACGCAGAGAGTTACGACTCCGTCTATGTGGGAATAACCGCGAATAATAAGAAACTAACACTTGCGACCGTATACAGGCCTCCAAAACAACAGGCAGCCGACGACACTGCCCTGTAAAAAGAGCTTCACTCCTTAACACAAAGCAAAGAAGCAATAATAATTAGGGACTTTAATTGCCCTAACATTGACTGGGGACTGATGACTGGAGATCAAGAGGGTAACAGGCTTATAGAAATGGTGGAGGATTCGTTCCTCACTCAAGTTGTAACTCAACCGACAAGAGAAAACAATCTGCTGGATCTGATATTAGTAAGCGACCCCGACCTCATTCGCGACTGTGAAGTTGGTGAAAAAAATAATGGTTGCGATTACCACTTAATCCGTTTCAATGTCAACATAAGTCACAAACTCGTAGACAATCCGTCAGTGATACCAGACTACAAAAAAGCAAATTTCAACCTAGCCCGGGAGCTGCTTCCTTCTGCAACCTGGGACCAACTTCACCTAACCGACAATACAATTGACAACGTGGAACAACTTTAAAGATAAGCTTTTGCAGGTAGAAGGCTACAGTGCCTACAAACCCAGGCGAGCAAATGGTACCGTGGATCCACCGTGGATGAACAGAGAAAAAAAAAGGGCGGCAAAATTTAAAAAAAAGGAATTATAACCTAATGAAAGAAAATGACACAGCCGAAGCCCGTACACAGTACCAAAACAGCCTCAGAGCTTGTCGCACCCTTATTCGGAGTAGTAAACGCAACTACGAAAAACAAATATCGCGTGACATCAAGACAAACTCAAAAAAAAATTTCACATACATCAAATCGAAAAAAAAAAGTAAAATCCAATATTGGTCCCCTGACAGACGAGACTGGATCTGTAACTCAGGACAGTAAACAGATGGCCAGAATCCTCAACAGTAGCTTCGCATTCGTATTCATAGTCGAGGACATCGAAACCATTCCCGAGAGCCCTGACCCGCCGAGTGAGATCACGACCCTGGAAATTGACACAATATGCGACCAAGAAGTGAAAAAGTATTTGGACAAACTCGACACGAACAAGTCAACAGGACCCGACGGTTTGTCACCACGGTTATTAAAAGAGCTTAAACAACAAATACTTCAGCCACTCACTAACATATTCAACCAGTCTGTTCAATTGAACAGACCGAGGATGTTTAGTGTTGAAGAAGGTGACAGCTGAGTGTTGTCGAAGAATAGGGGATAGGTGTTTGGAAGATTGTGTCGAGTTGATAGGTGGAGAAATTGAGTTTTTGAGGCATTGAAGGACACAAGGTTCCTTCTGCCCCAGTCGGAAATGATAGCAAGGTCTGAGGTTGAGCGTTCTGCAGCCTCCAGTCTGGAGTCGTATACTTCCTGTTGTGATGGTCTTCTATTGAAAGAAGTTGAATAATGCAGAGTGGAGTCGTCGGCGTACGAGTGGACAGGACAGTTTGTTATGGAAAGAAGATCATTGATGAATAACAGGAAGAGAGTGGGTGATAGGACAGAGCCCTGTGGAACGCCACTGTTGATAGGTTTAGGGGAAGATCTGTGACCGTCTACGACCGCAGAGATAGAACGGCCGGAAAGGAAACTGGAGATAAAGGAACAGAGAGAGGGATATAATCCGAAAGAGGGCAGTTTAGAAAGCAAAGACTGGTGCAAGACTCTATCGAGTGCTTTCGATATGTCTAGCGCAACAGAGAAAGTTTCACCGAAACTGCTAAGAGAGGATGACCAAGAGTCAGTTAAGAGAGCAAGAAGATCGCCAGTAGAACGCCCCTTGCGGAATCCATACTGGCGATAAGATAGAAGATTATAAGTGGAAAGGTGCTTTTAAATCTTCCGGTTAAGGATTGATTCAAAAGCTTTAGATAGACAGGAAAGTAAGGCTATTGGGCGGTAGTTTGAGGAATTGGAGCTGTCACTCTTCTTAGGCACAGGCTGTACAAAGGCATAATTCCAGCAGGAAGGAAAGATAGATATTGATAGGCAGAGACGAAAGAGTTTGACCAGGCAGGGTGTCAGCACAGAAGCACAGTTTTTGAGGACAATAGGAGGCACTCCATCAGGTCCATAAGCCTTCTGAGAGTTGAGGCCAGAGAAAGCATAGAAAACATCATTAGGAAGAATCTTAATAACAGGTATAAAGGAATCAGAGGGGGGATATATAGAAGGAATATGCCCAGAATCGTCCAAGGTGGAGTTCTTACAGAAAGTTTGAGCGAAGAGCTCAGCCTTAGACACAAATGAAACGGCAGTGCTGCCGTCAGGGTTAAGGAGAGGAAGGAGCGAGGAAGAAGTGAAATTGGAGGAGATATTTTTGGCTAGATGCCAGAAGTCACGGGAAGAATTAGAAGCAAGGTGTTGACATTTTCTGTTTATGAAAGAAGTTTTGGTAAGTCGGAGAATAGATTTGGCACGATTCCGGGCTGAAATGTATAGATCAAAGTTAGTGGGAGTTCGAAGGCTCTGGAACCTTTTGTGAGCTGCCTATCTATCTATCTATCTAAATATATATATATATATATATATATATATATATATATATATATATATATATATATATATATATATATATATATATATATATATATATATATATATATATATATATATATATATATATATATATATATATATATATATATATATATATATATATATATATATATATATATATATATATATATATATATAGGGATATATGGATAAATATGAGAATGACATCTAGTATATATATATATATATGGCAGCTTATATATATATATAGGGGTATATAGGGCAGGTCCTATACTAACAGCAGGAGCCTCAGAAACAAAATAGACTTACTAAGGGGTGAAGCTTGCTCAGAAAATTTTGACATAGTAGCGATCACTGAGACATGGATAGACACTGCCAATAGAAATTTTAAATCGGAATTTGAAAAAACGGGTTATCAGATGCTTCTCAAAGACAGAAGGGGCAGAAAGGGAGGTGGTGTTGCGCTATATGTTAAAGACTCACTTAAATGTTTATTTAACAATTCAGTACAAACTAGCATGGATTCATAATCAGTTTGGGTGAACGTTTACAAAGGAAAAGAAAAACTAACTCTTGGAGTTTTGTACAGGCCACCCAACCTTAACAGGCAGGACACGAATATATTACTACAGGTTACTGGTAGGGCGAGTAGGAGTATAAATGTCTGCGTAATGGGGGATTTTAATTATAGGAATATAGACTGGGAAGACCTAGTGGGTGACCTGAAAGCCGAGGATTTTCTTGAAGTTATACAAGATATTTTCGTTAAGCAGGTACTAAGGATTTCAGAGGCTGTGCGGCCTCGTTTTTAGGGAATAATATCGTAACGAACAATCGTATCGGTACGAGATTTTGCGACAGTGTATTTCACACACTGCCTTAATTTTGAAGGGTATCGCCAACCGCCACAAGTAGAGAATAAAGGCACTTGTCCCTATACCAAGAGGGTAAAGTCATCAGTGTCAGGCAAAGATACGAACACAACTACCAGAGGCTCCGCCCACCTTGTTCCTCTTCCCTCCATCTCCCGCCTCCTCCCTTCTCCCTCAATCTCTCTCTCTCTCTCTCTCTCTCTCTCTCTCTCTCTCTCTCTCTCTCTCTCTCTCTCTCTCTCTCTCTCTCTCTCTCATGTAGCTTCGTAACTATAATGAATGAAAGGCATGCATTAATTGTAGTGGCGTTATATACTCTTTCTAATACTGATAGGCATCCTTTAAATAAAGTTGAGAGTAGGGTAACGTGTTACTTACATAGCCTAATTACCTCCGTAACTATTGGTAGCGTAGTGGTTTGGCGGTTTATGGTGTACGTTTTCGTAGGGCTATTGTATAGCATGTACCTACTGATAAAAGTAATGGTGCTCTTATCGCCAAATTATAGTGGTGCTATTAATTTTATTGTCAGGGAAGAGCTGAAAGTATGGTAACGGGAAGAATTGCGAAGGTATAAAATGTTTGAGGTAGTACTAAAAGTGAATCACTGAGTGTGGATGAGGGACACTGGGTTATGAGGCTTATATTAAGGAACTTTATACAATATAGTGATGGCAAGGACACTCTTGGTTTACTAAGGATACACTTGACGACTGGTGCCGCGAGTCAAAGTCAGGTGACGAAGAAAGGTAGCAAAAAGGAAAACAACAAAAAACAAACGAGAGAGAAACAAATACAAGCGAGCAATCGTTCTACCATCAATCATGGTAGTCATCATTTACCACCTCACCCTACTCTCACATGTCATTACGTCCACGGCCCAGATGTGTATCACTATGCTCAAAATTAAAGTCCCAGTATCACATCAAGCATGCCTTAATTGAAAAAAAAAAAATCATTCTCGAGTATGTATGTATCTTCCAGAGAGAGAGAGAGAGAGAGAGATTGAGGGAGGAGGCGGGAGATGGAGGGAAGAGGAACAAGGTGGGCGGAGCCTCTGGTAGTTGTGTTCGTATCTTTGCCTGACACTGATGACTTTACCCTCTTGGTATAGGGACAAGTGCCTTTATTCTCTACTTGTGGCGGTTGGCGATACCCTTCAAAATTAAGGCAGTGTGTGAAATACACTGTCGCAAAATCTCGTACCGATACGATTGTTCGTTACGATATTATTCCCAAAAAACGAGGCCGCACAGCCTCTGAAATCCTTAGTAGTTACTGAGCCTTCCAGAGGAGATAACATACTAGATTTAGTCTTAACTAATAATGGGAGCTTGATACGTGAGTTGGAGGTGGGCGGAGAGTTAGGAAATAGTGACCACAGAACGACTGGGCGGTAACCCGCGAACCAAACCCAGTGTTAATGCGAGATTTTAGAAGAGCAAATTACGAGGGGCTTAGAAGACATCTTGAAGGGGTAAACTGGGATAATTTAATTTAGGGATTCATGAGGGCAAGAACTGCGGATTGGAGAGCCAATAGAACCAGGTAGAAATGTCTTACAATAATTTAGTTAGAGTAATAGTAGAGTGGCAAAGACAGCATATACCACAGCGAGCACTTAGAAAAAAAAACAAAGACCCTAAGTGGATGACTCGTGGACTAAAACACGAGATAGGGTTAAAGAAGGGAATTTACCAGAAAATAAAGAATGATGAAACACATCTCAGGGGCCGGTACGTCGAACTATCTACACCTTTTCATCCTCAAATCAAAAGTTGAATTTCAAATTTAAAAAGTTGAATTTCAAGTTAAAACAGTTGAATTTCATATATGGAAAGTTGATTTTTAAATAAAAAAAATTGAAGTTCATATAAAAAAAAGTTGAAATTCCAATTAGAAAAGTTGAATTTCAAATTAAAAAAAAAGTTGAATTTCATATAAAAAAAAGTTGAAATTCATATTTAAGAAGTTGAATTTCAAATTTAAAAAGTTGAAATTCCAATTAGAAAAGTTGAATTTGAAATTTAAAAAGTTCAAATAAAAAGTTTAAGGTCCTATTGATAGATGAAGTGCAAGTCAATATGTGCATACCTATATACATAAATGCATACATCCACAAACTTATTATATATATATATATATATATATATATATATATATATATATATATATATATATATATATATATATATATATATATATATATATATATATATATATATATATATATATATATATATAGATGGAGAATTATTTGCCCAGACGGACAGTAATTGTTTTATCTGACAGTAATAATGTCGCCTCCTCCTCCTCCTCCTCCTCCTCCACCTCTTTCTCCTCCTTTTCTCCGTTCATCCTTTCTAATTTCTTCTCATTTCTTCTCTTTTTCTTTTTTTTTCTTATTTCCTCCTCCTCTTCCTCTTCCTCCTCTTCCTCTTCATTCTCCTTCTCCTCCTCCTCACTTTGCTGCCCAACAGGAGGGAAGAAATTCCTCAAGAGTAGGTACAAGTGCTTTTCCTTTTCCCAGCCAGCCTCTGTGGCAAACAAACGATTTGATTACGGATGATTAAATCACTGAACGCAAGCACACTATTTCTGAAGCTTTCTGTCTGCTGCCTTCCATGTTTCCTTTCGTTTGTCATTTCCTGTTGAGAGGGAGAGAGAAACGAACAAGTACACACAGGTGTTGGAGAGAGGAGGAGGGAAGGAGAGATGGGAAGGGGAAAAGGAGGTAGGAACAGGGAGGAAATGGAGGGAGGGAGGAAAGTGGAGGTAACAGGTGGCTGGAGAGAGGAGGAGGGAGGAGAAGGCGAGGGAAGAGTGGGAGAGGGAGGGCCAGAGAAAAGGGAAAAAGTCACTCCACAATATCAGTCATTCTGTTGGTGTGTTGCAGGACGTGAAGATGGACCCGGAGTGATTGCCAAGGACTTACCAGGTGAATAGCGGTGGTTGTACGTACGTGTGTTTTAGTGTTTGTGAGCGGTGTTTGGACGTGTTTGTCAGTGTTTGTCATCTTGTTAATCTTAGTATAGTGATTTTTGGGGGGTGCCGCAAGACGTGGTTAGGCCCTTATGTGATTGTTAAGGTGAATATAGGTGTTTGTACGTGTTGTTAGTGTTTGTGAGCGGTTTTTATACGTGTTTCTTAAGTGTTTTCTTATCGTGTCTTTCATAGGATCAAATCAAATATTCTATATACATTAAATAAGATATGGAAGCGCCACGGTTTTAGGAATAATCATTGTAGCAAATCAAATATTCTCTATACATTTAATGATATGGAAGCGCCATGGTCTAAGGAACAATCATAGTGTCAGGTCAAATATTCTCTATACATTTAATAAGATATGGAAGCGCCATGGTCTAAGGAACAATCATAGTGTCAGGTCAAATATTCTCTATACATTTAATAAGATATGGAAGCGCCATGGTCTAAGGAACAATCATAGTGTCAGGTCAAATATTCTCTATACATTTAATAAGATATGGAAGCGCCATGGTCTAAGGAACAATCATAGTGTCAGGTCAAATATTCTCTATACATTTAATAAGATATGGAAGCGCCATGGTCTAAGGAACAATCATAGTGTCAGGTCAAATATTCTCTATACATTTAATAAGATATGGAAGCGCCATGGTCTAAGGAACAATCATAGTGTCAGGTCAAATATTCTCTATACATTTAATAAGATATGGAAGCGCCATGGTCTAAGGAACAATCAAAGTGTCAGGTCAAATATTCTCTATACATTTAATAAGATATGGAAGCGCTACGGTCCAAGAAACTCCCCGAGCGGCCTCACCAAACTGACTTTACAGCTGATTAGGATTAGTTACTAAGCTTGGGGGCTGAGATTGGGCTAATTACCTTGCCATAGCCGAATAATTACTTTTGTTAACGTTTACTT
>NC_066509.1:36312010-36344510 GCF_024679095.1 Eriocheir sinensis
AGCATCCCACCCTAACATTTAAGCCAGGGTCAGCATCCCACCCTGACATTTAAGCCAGGGGTCAGCATCCCACTATGACATTTAAGCCAGGGTCAGCATCCCACCCCTGACATTTGCTTTCAGGGTCAGCATCCCAACTCTGACATTTAAGCCAGAGTCAGCATCCCACTCTGACATTTAAGCCAGGGTCAGCATCCCACCTCTGGACATTTAAGCCAGGGTCAGCATCCACACACACACACACACACACACACACACACACACACACACACACACACACACACACACACACACACACACACGCTTCCTTTATTTTCCCTTCCTCTCCCTGTTCCTTCTCCTCCAGCTCCTCCTCTATCTTCCCTTCCTCTCCCTGTTCCTTTTAATTCCTCTCTTCCTCTTCTTCCTCTTTCTCATTCCTCTAATCTTCCTTCATTCTTGCGGTCGGTCGGTCAGTCGGTTGGTTGGTCATTTGGTCGTTTGGTCATTCTATCGGTCGTTTGTTCGGCCGGTCGTTCTGTCGGTCATTCAGTCGTTTGGTTGGTTCATCGTTTGGTCGGTCGGTCGGTTGGTCGTTCTTTCGTTCGTTCGGTCGGTCGATCGAGCGTTCGTTCGATCGGTTGGTCGTTCGGTCGGTCTGTCATTGGATCATTCGGACGGGTGTTCCATCATTCGGTCGGTCGGTCGTTCGCTCGGTTCGTCGTTCGTTCGTTTGTTCATTCGGCCGGTCGCTCATTCATTCGCTCGTTCGTTCGGTCGGTCGCTCGTTCGTTCGTTCGTTCGTTCGTTCGGTTGGTGGTTCTTTCGTTTGGTCGCTCATTCATTCGTTCGTTTGGTCGGTCGGTCTTTTGGTCGTTCGCTTGTTCGTTCGTGTGTTCGTGCGGTCGGTCGATTGCTCGTTCGTTTATTCGTTCGTTCGTTTGTCGTTCATTCGTTCGTTCGGTTTGTGGTTCTTTCGTTTTGTCGCTCGTTCGTTCGATCCGTCGGTGTTTTGGTCGTTCGCTTGTTCGTTCGTTCGTTCGTGTATTCGGTCGGTCGCTCGTTCGTTTTTTCGTTCGGTCGTTTGTCGTTCGTTCGGTCGCTCGTTCATTAGATCGTTAGCTGGCTTGCTCGCTCGCTCGCCCGCCTGCACGCCCGATCAACCAATTGCTCTCTCTCTCTCTCTCTCTCTCTCTCTCTGTCATAAATGAAAGAAACTATATATAAAAATGTTTCCGTCCGGCTCCTCAATCCTCCCTTCCCTCATACACACACACACACACACACACACACACACACACACACACACACACACACACACACACACACACACGCACACGAATAACAGAAAGAAAAACAAAAGAAAACAAGCTTCTTCGTTTTCCTCTCTCCTCCTCATTCTCTTCCTTTTCCTCTTTCTCTTCCTCTTCTTCCTCCTCCTCCTTCTCTTCCTCTCCCTCTTCCCTCCACTCTTCCCCTTTCACAGCTATTCCCTCTTCCACTCCTACACAGCCTTCACTCTCTTCCCGTTCCTCCTCCTCCTCCTCCTCCTCCTCCTCCCTCTCCTTCTCCGCCTTCCCTTCCTCTCCCTGGTCTATCTTCTTCCTCTTCCTTCACCTTCCCTTCCTCTCCCTGTCCCTGCTCCTCCCTCTTTTCCTCCACGTTCCCTTTCCCTTCCTCTTCCTCTTCTTGCGCATTCTTTTCCTTTTTTTATATAGTTTTATTTTATTTTTGTTATTTTTTATTTATTTATTTATTTATTTTTTTTACTTTTTTTCTGTTTTTTGTTTTTTTTTTGTTTTGGTGTTTAAATTTTTTTTTTTTAGTATTTTTTTTGTTTTACTCTTTTCTATTTTTTGTTTTGTTTTTTTGGTGTTGTTGATTTTTTTTTCATGTTTTTGTTTTTGTGTTTTTTCTGTTTTACTTTTTAGTTTTTTTTGGTTTTGTTTTGGTGCTAATTTGATTTTTTTTTAGATTTTTTGTTTTCGGATTTATTTTGATTTTTTTTTTTTTTTTGGACAAAACGAAAAGTAAAGAAAAGCCTCGTAACTCCGCCCCATGCCGCACTCCCGCCAGCATCCCACCCTAACATCTAAGCAAGGGTCAGCATCCCACCCTAACATCTAAGCAAGGGTCAGCATCCCACCCTGACATTCAAGCCAGGGTCAGCATCCCACCCTGACATTTAAGCCAGGGTCAGCATCCCACCCTGACATTTAAGCCAGGGTCAGCATCCCACCCTAACCTTTAAGCCAGGGTCAGGATCACACCCTAACATCTAAGGCAGGGTCAGCATCCCACCCTAACATTTAAGCCAGGGTCAGCATCACACCCTAACATCTAAGGCAGGGTCAGCATCCCACCCTGACATTTAAGCCAGGGTCAGCATCCCACCCTGACATTTAAGCCAGGGTCAGCATCCCACCCTAACCTTTAAGCCAGGGTCAGCATCCCACCCTAACATTTAAGCCAGGGTCAGCATCCCACCCTAACCTTTAAGCCAGGGTCAGCATCCCACCCTAACATTTAAGCCAGGGTCAGCATCCCACCCTGACATTTAAGCCAGGGTCAGCATCCCACCCTGACATTTAAGCCAGGGTCAGCATCCCACCCTAACATTTAAGCCAGGGTCAGCATCCCACCCTGACATTTAAGCCAGGTTCAGCATCCCACCCTGACATTTAAGCCAGGGTCAGCATCCCACCCTAACATTTAAGCCAGGGTCAGCATCCCACCCTAACATTTAAGCCAGGGTCAGCATCCCACCCTGACATTTAAGCCAGGGTCAGCATCACACACACACACACACACACACACACACACACACACACACACACACACACTTCCTCTATCTTCCCTTCCTCTCCCTGTTCCTTCTCCCTCTCTTCCTCTATCTTCCCTTCCTCTCCCTGTTCCTTTTAATTCCTCTCTTCCTTTACCTTCTCTTCCCCTTCTTCCTCTTTCTCATCCCTCTAATCTTCCTTCGTTCGTGCGGTCGGTCGGTCAGTCGGTTGGTTTGTCAGTCGGTCGTTTGGTCATTCGTTCGGCCGTTTGGTCGTTCGTTCGTTTGGTCGTTGTGTCGGTTGTTTGATTGGTCCTTCGTTTGGTCGGTCGGTCGGTCGGTCGTTCGGTCGATCGGTCATTGGATACTTCGCTCGGTTGTTCGATCATTCGGTCGTTCGCTCGTTTCGTCGGTCGTTCGTTCGCTCGTCCAGTCGTTCGTTCGTTCGTTCGGTCGGTCGCTCGTTCGTTCGTTCGTTCGGTTGGTGGTTCTTTCGTTTGGTCTCTCGTTCATTCGTTCGTTCGGTCGGTCGGTCTTTCGGTCGTTCGCTTGTTCGTTCTTTCGTTCGTGTGGTCGGTCGGTACGCTCGTTTGCTCGTTCGGTCGGTCGGTCGGTCGGTCGCTCGCTCGTTCGTTTGTTCGTTCATTCGTTCGGTCGGTCGGTCGTTCGCTTGTTCGTTCGTTCGATCGTTCGGCCGTTTGTTTGGTCGCTCGCTTGTTCGTTTGTTCGTTCGTTCGTTTGTTCGTTCGTTCGTTCGTGCGTTCGTTCGTTCGATCGTTCGGCCGGTCGTTCGTTCGTTCGTTCGTTCGTTCGTTCATTAGATCGTTGGCTGGTTTGCTCGCTCTCTCGCCCGCCCGAACGCCCGATCTCTCTCTCTCTCTCTCTCTCTCTCTCTCTCTCTCTCTCTCTCTCTCTCTCTCTCTCTCTCTCTCTCTCTCTCTCTCTCTCTCTCTCTCTCTTAACAGAAAGAAACGAAAGATAATAAGAATGTTTCCGTCCGGCTCCTCAATCCTCCCTTCCCTCACACACACACACACACACACACACACACACACACACACACACACGCGCGCGCACACGAATAACAGAAAGAAAAACAAAAGAAAACAAGCTTCTTCGTTTTCCTCTCTCCTCCTCATTCTCTTCCTTTTCCTCTTTCTCTTCCTCTTCTTCCTCCTCCTCTTCTTTCTCTTCCTCTCCCTCTTCCCTCCACTCTTCCTCTTTCACAGCTATTCCCTCTTCCACTCCTACACGGCCTTCACTCTCTTCCCGTTCCTCCTCCTCCTCCTCCTCCCTCTCCTTCTCCGCCTTCCCTTCCTCTCCCTGTTGTATCTTCTCCTTCCTCTTCCTTCACCTTCCCTTCCTCTCCCTGTGTCTGCTCCTCCCTCTTTTCCTCCACGTTCCCTTTCCCTTCCTCTTCCTCTTCCTGCGCATTCTTTTCCTTTTTTTATATAGTTATATTTTATTTTTGTTATTTTTCAGTTTTTTGTTTTTGTATTTTTTTTTTGTTTTACTTTTTTCAATTTTTGTTTTTGTTTTGGTGTTGATTTTTTTCATTTTTTTGCTTTAGATTTTTTTTTTTGTTTTAGTTTTTTCTAGTTTTTTTTGGTTTTGTTTTGGTGTTGATTTTTTTCATTTTTTTGTTTTAGTATTTTTTTTGTTTTACTTTTTTCTAGTTTTTTTTGGTTTTGTTTTGGTGTTGTTGATTTTTTTTTTTTTTTTTTGTTTTGTTTTCGGATTTTTGTGGATTATTATTTTTTTTTAGGACAAAACGAAAAGTAAAGAAAAGCCTCGTAACTCCGCCCCGCGCCGCGCCCCCGCCTGCCCCGCTGACGTACCGCTGCTGCTGCCGGTGCTCGTGTTGCGTCTGTCGCTGGAAAACAAACACTCACCTCCCGGGCCTCAAATCGCCCGGGCCCAGACGACGACGGTGCCCCCACCTCCTCCCTCTATCTTTCACCTTCCCTTGCTCTCTTCCTTTTCTTCCCTCTCTTCCTCCTCCTTCCTCTTCTTTGCCTCTTCCTTCTTACCCTTCATCCCTCCCTTCACCTTCCTCTCCTCTGCCTCTTCCTCCTTACCCTTCATCCCTCCCTTCACCTTCCTCTCCTCTCCCTGTTCCTCCTTATCCCTTCATCCCTCCCTTCACCTTCCTCTCCTCTGCCTCTTCCTCCTTATCCCTTCATCCCTCCCTTCACCTTCCTCTCCTCTGCCTCTTCCTCCTTACCCCTTCATCCCTCCCTTCACCTTCCTCTCCTCTGCCTCTTCCTCCTTATCCCTTCATCACTCCCTTCACCTTCCCTTCCTCTCCCTCTTCCTTCTCGTCCCTCTCTTTCTCCTCCTTCATTCCTCTCTCTGTTCCTCCTTACCCTTCATCACTCCCTTCACCTTCCCTTCCCCCTGTTCCTTCTCCACCCTCTCTTCCTCCACCCTCCCTTCTTCACCCTGTTCCTCCTCCTTCCTTTCTTCCACCCCCTCCTCACCCTTTCCTTCCAAGCACTCCCTCCCTCCCTTCTCTCCATGTTCGTCCTTGGCCTCTGCTCCCCACTCCTCCTCCTGCACACTCCGCTCCGTGTACTCGAGGCCCTCGGCCCGCCAGCCTCGCTTGGCCGCCAAGGCTTCCAACTCCTGCCGCCACGCCGCCTCGCTGTTGTTGAGGGCGGCGAGGCGGTTGCGCCACTGCTGCACCATGCCGCCTTTCCTGGACTGATAGAGGCGGTACAGGAACTCCCGGTCCTTGACGGGTTTGGGGACGTCCTTCAGGTTGAACCTGATCTTGCGAGGCCGCCGAGAAAGCTCCTCCTCCGCCTTGGCCTGTAGCCGCCGGGCCCTGCGTCCCTTACGCTTCTTCGTCTTGCCATCGCCGTTGAGCTGCTGCAGTCGTTCCCGCCGCTCGACACGTCGCTCGCTGATACGGTCCCGCCGCTCCTGCAGGCGCCTTTGCCGCTCCTGGGCAGTCATACCGCTGAGGCACTCCTCACAGTTGCTGAAGTAGACGAGGTGTTCAGCACACCTGAGCCGGGCCACCGGCTCCTCCCAGCCCAGCGGATAGGGCGGCTCCCTCTCTGTGCCCGTCAGCTGCACGTCAGCTTCTTCTTTTTTCTCTTCCCCTCCTTCCTCCCTCCTTTCCGTGTCTGTCTCAGCTAATACCTCTTCCACTTCTACGCAGCCTCCACTCTCCTTCTGGTCCCCCTCTTCCTCCTCCCTCCCTTCCTCCATCTTGCTCTTCTCTCCTTGTTCCTCCTTGGCCCTTACCGCCACGTCCGTGTAGGTGAGGGCCACCGTCGTGGTGGCGGCCCTTGAGTCGGTGTCGCAGAAAGTCTGCACCGCCAGCTGCAGCTGCTGGAGCATTGCCGTGGCCGCCGCCACGTCCTGCGGGTTCTTGTCAGGGTGGGCGGCGAGGGCGAGGCTCCGGCACTGCCTCCTTATCGCCCTCTCCGTGGCACCGCGCGCCAGCCCCAGGAGGCCGTGGTAGTGTCTGGTGGTGGCCATCGAGGCGCCGTGCGTCACGGTGTGGTGCCCGAGAGTGGTGTGCTGTGCGTGCATGTGTTGGTGCTGGCCTTCCAGCGTGCTGCAGCACAGCCTCTTGGGCGATGAGTTCCCCCCGTGCTTGATGCTCGGGAATTTCTGTTTCTTGGATTGGGGTGGGCGTGGGTGGGGGATCAGGCACGGGATTTTGATTTCTTGAGATGGAGTCACCCTTTTCCTTTCTCTTACCCCACATAGGGTCGAGATTTACCACATCACCTCGGTTTGAGATATGCCGTTTTAGGGAGCTCGGAGTTGACATTGCATGGGGCGAAATCTAGAGCTAGTTGCACCTTTTGTAGGGAAGATCGCTACGGGAGCTGAGTGGCTGGGTGGAGGGAGGGTGATGTTAGCTACGGGATCTGATTGGCTGGATGGAAGGAGTGTAATGTTAGCTACGGGATCTGATTGGCTGGATGGAAGGAGGGTGATGCTAGCTACGGGAGCTGATTGGCTGGATGGAAGGAGTGTAATGTTAGCAACGGGATCTGATTGGCTGGATGGAAGGAGGGTGATGTTAGCTACGGGAACTGATTGGCTGGATGGAAGGAGGGTAATGCTAGCTACGGGAGCTGATTGGCTGGATGGAAGGAGGGTGATGTTAGCTACGGGAGCTGATTGACTGGATGGAAGGAGGGTAATGTTAGCTACGGGAGCTGATTGGCTGGATGGAAGGAAGGTAATGTTAGCTACGGGATCTGATTGGCTGGATGGAAGGAGGGTAATGTTAGCTACGGGATCTGATTGGCTGGATGGAAGGAGGGTGATGTTAGCTACGGGAGCTGGTTGGCTGGATGGAAGGAGGGTAATGTTAGCTACGGGATCTGATTGGCTGGATGGAAGGAGGGTAATGTTAGCTACGGGAGCTGATTGGCTGGATGAAGGGAAAGAGATGTTAGCTACGGGATCTGATTGGCTGGGTAGAATCTTGGCCTCGGTTTGCCTGTTTGAAAAGCCTCTCGTTGAAGTTGCCGGGGTATTCACGGACTGTTTTGTGACCCTAGTGATGGCTGTACACGCCTTCAGCGTCATGAATGGTAAAGTCACCCGTGACAACTTGGCCAGGCTTCTCCGCGGCCTTGGGAAACAGTCGTAATGGCAGCCCGATACGTTTAACATAATGGCGCTTTGGGGTAAAAAGTGAGCATTTTCTCCATTCCGTAATTGTTTACTCCCACCATCTTAAGTATTGTGCGAAATATATGAATAATAACACTGGTATTTGTCCCGAGGTTACGGCCGTGACGTCACCGGCGGAAGAGATAATGGAAAGGGAAGGAAAAAAAGTGGAGCTGGAAGTGGAAGGAGAGAAGAAGTGGAGAGAGGAAACTGAAAGGGAAGGTGATAAAGGGAAGTGTAAATGCGAGGAGGAAGAGAAAGAAAGGGAGGGAAAAAGGGAGCTGTTAGTGGAAGAAGAGAAAGATAGAGAAAATTTTGTGAAAGTTAATAAAAAATGTGTGATTGGAGGGAGAGAAAAAAAAGTGTCGGGAAGAGAGAGAAAGTGAACGTTAAGTGATGGATAATAAGAGAGGGGGACAAGGGGACTGAGAAGGATAAGAAAGAACGGCAATAATGGGCTGAAAATGGAGGAAAAGGAAAAGGGAGGAAGAAACTAGGAAAAGGAGACACTGGGGAAGGGGGGGGGGTGGGGGGAGGAAATAAAGGAGAAAAAGGAAGTAAGAAAGAAAGGGAGTAGGGAAGTGTGAGGCGAGTATAGAAAGAAGGAAGGAAGGAAGGAAGGAAATAAGAGTGAAAGGGAGTGAGGAAGGAAGTAAGGGAGAGAGAGAATAATTAAGTAATGAATAAAAAAAAATAGGATTGAAAAAGGAGAGTAGCAAGAAGTGATGAAGGAGGAGCAGGGCAGGAGGGATGGAGGAAAGGGGAACACAAAGAACACTGAAGGAAGAACAAACAACAGCAGAACTGCTGGTCCTTACGAGGCTGTTTGTGACAAGCTACACTAACTATCTAATCAAAGGTGGAAGATGAAGGACAGCAAAGGCGAAGGCTCCTCCTCACCCCCCCATCCCTCCAGCCAAAGCTGGCAGGAAAAGGAAAAAGAACCATGCAGCATGGAAAAACTGCATGGAAATTATGTAGGAAAGAGGAAAGAACTACCATTACTGCTACCACTAACCGGGCCATAAAAGCGGACGAGGACACCAGTATTCGAAAGAGCTTAACGTTATTACGACAAAGAGTAATATCTTCGTTGCTGGTTGGATTCAAAACACTTGTCTAATCTATTCTTGAAGGCCGTAACTGTTGTACTATCAACGACATCACAAGGTAGAGAGTTCCAAACATTAACAACTCGATTGAAGAAGAAGTGTTTAACTTTGTGCGACGAGAGTCTTTTACCACTTATTTTCAAATTGTGATTTCTTCTTGTTTTATTTGATCGATCAATTGTAAAGTAATCTTCCGCATTAATATCACTGAATCCTTTAAACATTTTAAACACTCCTATTAGATCGCCTAGCATTCTTCGTTTTGATAGACTGAATAAATTTACTTCTTTAAGCCTTTGTTCATATGATAAATTTCTCAACCTAGGAATCATCTTTGTTACTCTTCGTTGAACCCGTTCCAACTTTTCTATGTCTTTTCTGTAGTAGGGAGATCAAAACTGAACATAGTACTCTAGACGGGGTCGATCCAACGAATTATACAGTTTTGATATTACTTTTTCCGATTTATTATTAAAGACTCGTCCGATGAAGCCAACCAATTTGGTTGCAGTTTTGACTACCTCTGAACAATGCCGAAAGGGCTTTAAATCGCTTGATATAGTGATTCCAAGATCCTTTTCTTTACTTACTGGAGAAAGTTGTTGGCCATTCATTACGTATTGAACGCGATTGTTATTTTTTCCGATGTGCAACACTTTACATTTGTCAACGTTAAATTTCATTTGACATTGATTGGCAACGGAACGGAGGAAAAGGAGGAGAGAAAACATCAGACAGGAAGGAAGGGAAGGCAAGGGAGGTGGGAGGAGAGAGAGAGAGAGAGAGAGAGAGAGAGAGAGAGAGAGAGAGAGAGAGAGAGAGAGAGAGAGAGAGAGAGAGTTGAAGAGAGATAGTTTCTTTATCTATCCATCCGTGTCCTCCTCCTCCTCTTCCTCCTTTTCCTCCTTCTCCTTCTCCTGCCCAAACTGTAAACTCGCTTAAATTTCTAACAATGCCTTCGAACCTCCGTAAGTGTGACGTCTGTCCCGGACGATTTGCAGCTCAGTACTTCCAGCTGAGTAGAACTTGCCGCCTCTGCATTCAGAGATTACAACTTCAGAAAGCTGTGACTGAATGGAAAGTCAAACATAATGATCTTGAAATGAAATTCGAAGCCCTTCAGGAATTTGTTTCAAATAATGTGGCAGTGACTCCACCATCGATGGTGGAGAGGCCCTCCACCGAGACTGTGCCCTCTCCAGACGAATCTCCTGCTTCACGGGAGGACGTGTTACCTGCCTCACAGGTTGACTCCCAGCCTGCCTCACAGGCTAACCCCCAGCCTGCCTCACAGGCTAACCCCCAGCCTGCCTCACAGAACAACCGACACCCTGCCTCACAGGACAACTGCCAGCCTGCCTCACTGGCTGACCCCCAGCCTGCTTCACAGGCTGACCCCCAGCCTGCTTCACAGGCTAACCCCCAGCCTGCTTCACAGGTTAACTCCCAGCCTGCCTCACAGGACACCTTCCAGCCTGCCCCACTTAACGCTTCTCTTCCTGCATCACAGGTTCCCACCTGTAAGGAATGGAGCCAAACCGAAGCAGGCAACCAAGGATTTACTGACCCCCACTACATTCAATAGGTTCCAGGTGCTGGCAGACACCATGAAGAATGAGTTTGAGACTCGCCTAGTTGGGGACTCCATGGTGCGTGGCCAGCTAGTTGAGTTCTGTGGTCGTTCATCAAAAGGCCGCAGAAAACGTTACTGCTATCCAGGTGCCAGGCTGGACGACATCACCGCAGCGTGCGATGATGTCACGAGAAATGCCGACCGAAACACCCTCTTTGTCATTCACGCGGGGACAAATGACGTAAAGACAACCCGTTCTGAGGAACTGCTTGAGAAATACCGCCGCATGATCAAGCAGTATAAAGGTTAAACGGATGCCAGTAACATCATAATCTCAGGAATCCTCCCGAGGGTCGGTGCCGAATCTAGCTTTTATAGTAAGGCCTTCAGCACAAACAACAGACTTCAGACTTCAGTCACTTCCTCACAAGACAACGTCCAGCTTGCTAACTTGTGGAACAGTTTTTACTACGATTCAGACTTGTTCCTTGCTGATGGCATCCACTTAAACTGTTGGAGCAGCCCGTTTCGGGAGGCTGCTCTGTGACCAAGTGGCTCTTCGAAAGCCAAAAAACGCGGAGGGGAGAACACCAGCAGCTCCACCGTAAGGGAGTACTCAACCCGCGAAACCCCCGATTCGAATCACATTAAAGCTTGCTATATAAACGCTCGTAGCCTACATAACAAATTTGAAGACTTAGAAGTCCTCGCAGCTACAAATCATGATCACATCATCGGAGTCACAGAATCTTGGATAGACACTTCAAATAGAGATTTCATTGCGGAATATATATTACCTGGCTATACCATCTTTAGTCATGAAAGAGAGACCGTTATCTTTTATATCCACAACTCTCTCCATCCAGTATCCGTGAAAACAGATATTATAACCAATGTAGACACGGTCTTCATTGAAATTAAAAATAAATCTCGTAAAATAGTAATTGGACTTATCTACAGACCGCCAGGGCAGACTCTTGATACTGACCACGCATTAAGTGAATTATTACTAGAAACAAGTATCAGTTGCGAGGTAGTAATTGTTGGGGACTTTAACTTGCCAGTGAAAAGATGGGGTGAACCGTTGAACTGTCATACAGAGCTCGACCTGTACACAAATTTACTAGAAAGTGATTTACATCAACACGTTCAAGAACCGACTCGGGAAAATAATATACTTGACCTTATCTTTTCAACGACAGCTGATCTAGTTAACGAAGTAAATGTTGGTCCAATTTTTAGTTCTAGCGATCACCAAACAATCACATTCAGCATCAATATGAAAGAAAGTAAAGTAACTCCAAGTAAAGAAAAGGTGCCTGATTATCAGAGAGCGAATTTCGTAAGACTACGATCAATTCTAAATAATTCTGACTGGACTGAAATCTCGGCGGAAACAGATATTGATAAATCTTTGGGGGCCTTCACCACAATATTGAACAATGCCATAAGCATAATTATGAGTACCCTATCGAAACAGACGTTCAGCTTTTAAGAAGAAACCCAAATGGTGGAATAACGAAATTCAAAATAGCCTATCTCTTAAAAAACGCGTATGCAGTAGATACATATCAACTCAGAGTGAGGCTGACAAACTAGAGTTGGACAGAATTCGCCGCGAAACCAAGAAATTAATAAAACGAGGCAAGAAAAATCATGAAGAATATATAGCGGAAACGAGTAAATCTAATCCTAAAGATTTTTTTAGCTATGTAAATAATAAAGTCCCTCACTTGTGGTATCGGACCGCTTGCTAATGATAATGGTAACCACACGAACGATGAAAATGAAATGGCTACAATCCTAAATAACTTTTTCGCATCCGTATTTACCGACGAAGATTGTTTATCACCTCAACCGCCGGAGGTTAGAAGGACCGAAAAGATGTTAAGTGGCGTGCTCATCGTAGAAAGTGACATTTTACGCACAATTGAAAAGATTAAAGTAAGCAAAGCTTCTGGTCCAGACAAAATTACCCCTAGGGTCTTAAATAAAATCAAACATCAAATTTGTAACCATTCTCCATCATATTCAATAAATCTTTAACAGCTGGAAAAGTTCCGTCGGATTGGAAACTAGCAAATGTCACACCAATTTTCAAAAAGGGGGACAAGTCTCATCCAGGAAACTTTCGACCAATTAGCCTGACATCTACTGTTTGTATGTTAATGGAGACTATCATTCGCGACAATATGGTGAAATTCTTCGAAGAAAATAATATAATAAAAAAAATTCACAACATGGCTTCCGTAGTAAACGTTCGTGTTTAACAAACTTACTTGATTTTATTCATTATTTTTTAGGTGTTCGATGAAAGCAGATCAGTTGATATCATATATCTGGATTTTCAAAAGGCATTTGATAAGGTCCCCCACCAACGATCGCTCAGCAAACTATTGGCGCACGGTATCTCGGGTAACATTCACAATTGGCTTGAGGACTGGCTCTCTGAGCGGAAACAGAGAGTAGTTCTAAACGGTGTTACATCTAACTGGCTCGATGTCAGAAGCGGCGTACCTCAAGGATCAGTGCTTGGCCCCATGCTCTTCTTGATTTATGTTAATGATATCGAAAATGGGCTCACTTGCAAAGTATCAAAATTTGCTGATGAGACAAAAATTGCTAGTAAAGTAACTGCGACACTCGACGAAGAAGCTTTACAATCAGATCTAGATCGACTTGCACGTTGGGCCAGTCAATGGCAAATGAAATTTAACGTTGACAAATGTAAAGTGTTGCACATCGGAAAAAAATAACAATCGCCTTCGGTACGTAATGAATGGCCAACAACTTTCTGCAGTAAGTAAAGAAAAGGATCTTGGAATCACTATATCAAGCGATTTAAAGCCCGGTCAGCATTGTTCAGAGGTAGTTAAAACTGCAACCAAATTGGTTGGCCTCATCGGACGAGTCTTTAATAATAAATCAGAAAAAGTAATATTAAAACTGTATAATTCGTTGGTTCGACCCCATCTAGAGTACTGTGTACAATTTTGGTCTACCTATTACAGAAAAGACATAAAAAAGTTGGAACGGGTTCAACGAAGAGTAACAAAGATGATTCCTAGGATGATAAATTTATCATATGAACAAAAGCTTAAGGAAGTAGATTTATTCAGCCTATCAAAACGAAGAATGCGAGGCAATCTAATAGAAGTGTTTAAAATGTTTAAAGGATTCAGTGATATTAATGCGGAAGATTACTTCACAATTGATCGATCAAATAGAACAAGAAGAAATCACAATTTGAAGATAAGTGGTAAAAGATTCTCGTCGCACGAAGCTAAACACTTCTTCTTCAATCGAGTCGTTAATGTTTGGAACTCTCTACCCTGTGATGTCGTTGATAGTACAACAGTTACGACCTTCAAGAATAGATTAGACAAGTATTTTGAATCCAACCAGCATCTAAAATATTACTCATTGTCGTAATAACGTTAAGTTCTTTCGGATACTGTTGTCCTTGTCCGCTTGTATCGCCCTGTTAGTGGTTGCAGTAATGGTAGTTCTTTCCTCTTTCCTACATAATTTCCATGCAGTTTTTCCATGCTGCATGTTTTTTTTTCTTTCCTGCCAGCTTTGGCTGGAGGGAGGGGGGGTGGGGAGGAGCCTTCGCCTTTGCTGTAATTCATCTTCCACCTTTGATTAGATAGTTAGTGTAGCTTGTCACAAACAACCTCGAAAGGACCAGCAGGTCTGCTGTTGTTTGTTCTTCCTTTGTGTTTCTTTGTGTTCCCGGCCCGATCCGGTATGGTCACAGCCCGATAACGTGCTGGTGTAGTGTGACCTTGAGGAGAGAAAGAGGGGGACAAGAAGAGAGAGAAGGTCAACAGGAAGGATTTATGATATTGAAAAGGAAAGGGAAAAAAAAGTGGTAAAGGTGAAGAAATAAGAGTGGAGAGAGAGAGAGAGAGAGAGAGAGAGAGAGAGAGAGAGAGAGAAGGATTCGGAATAGTATATGAGACAGAGAGGGAGAGGAGAGAAGGCTGGGAAGGAGGAATAGGAGGGAGGAGAGAAAATGAAGCGAGTCTCCGGGGAATGAAAGTCGAATCCTCATCACACGAGCACTTGCAAATCCAATCTCCCCTTCCCCTCTCCCCCTCATTCATTCATTTCCTTCCTTCCATCTTTCCGTATTGCTTTATACGTCATTCCCTTCATTCCCTTCTTTCCTTCTTCCCTTTTTTCCTTTCTTTTTTTCTCTCCTCCCTTCATTCATTCATGCATTCATTCATTCATTCCCTTCTTTCTTACCCCCATTTTCAAATCCTATCTTTCATTCAGTCGCTTCCGTTCTTCCTTTCTTGTTTTTCTTTTTTCTCACAAAATGACTCCTATTGTTTTTTTCCTGACAATTAGTTTTATTTTGAGTCAGTTTGAGAAAGTGTCGAAGTTCTCTTTTTTCTCTTTTCTTGGTGTCTTTTTATGGTCTCTTGGTGTTGACTGTTTTAGGCAGCCATGGGGGAGAGCGAGAGAGAGAGAGAGAGAGAGAGAGAGAGAGAGAGAGAGAGAGAGAGAGAGAGAGAGAGAGAGAGAGAGAGAGAGAGAGAGAGAGAGAGAGAGAGAGAGAGAGAGAGAGAGAGAGAGAGAGAGAGAGAGAGAGAGAGAGAGAGAGAGAGGTAACACTTTAAATTGGTATCATTGATTTAGACATAAAAGAAAATCAATTAAAACACGGGAAATTGTATACTTTTACATTTTCCTTCCTTTTCTTTTTCTCATCCTTACATTCTGTCACTTCCGTCCCTTCCTCCCTCTTCCCCTTCTCTTCTCCCTTCCTATCCATGAATTATTTCATCTTCCCTTCTCCCATTGCCTATCACATCCCCTGTATCATTCTTCTTCCTTTATTTTCTTTTTTCTTTTATTTCTCCTACTTACTTCACATCCTTTCTCTTTAACCATTTATCATTTTATCATTTTTTTACTCTCATACTGTCTTCTCTTGTTGTTGTCTTCTTTGCACATCCTTCTCCATTAACTTTCCATCCTGATCCTTCACCTTCCCTTCCCCCTCCTCCTATTCCCTCACTTCCTGTCCGTCCTGTCCTCATTCTTTCCCTCGTCCTGTTCCATGTTTTCCCGCCTCCCTCTTCCATTCCCTCCACATGCACCGCGCCCTTCTTCTCCTTCCACCGTATTCCATCATCCTTTCCTCCTTCTAATCCTCCCTTCCTTATTTTCCATCTACCCAATATCGCCTGCTCCCTATTTTTTTTTTTTTTGTCTCTCTCTCTCTCTCTCTCTCTCTCTCTCTCTCTCTCTCTCTCTCTCTCTCTCTCTCTCTCTCTCTCTCTCTCTCTCTCTCTCTCTCTCTCTCTCTCTCTCTCTCTCTCTCTCTCTCTCTCTCTCTCTCTCTCTCTCTCTCTCTCTCTCTCTCTCTCTCTCTCTCTCTCTCTCTCCTTCAACTTAATATCAACTAGAGTAGAAAAGCAACGTTTTGGAGCCTTCTAATTAATGTAAAATCACTTAGGTTTAAGGACAGACCACCTTGTCTGGACCATGGGGTCTGTGTGGTTTGATTTTCTATGTAAATCTATCTATGTAAATCTCTCTCTCTCTCCCTCTCCCCCCCCCCCCCCTTCCCTTTATTCTTACTCCCCTTTAATTTTTCCCTTCATGAATAAGTCCAATATCCACATTATCAGTAGTGGTGGTGGTGGTGATGGTGGTGATGGTGGTGGTGGTGGTGTAAAATGTATGCAGTATATAATTAAGAGAATTGTTGAAAGTCTAACCATTAATCTCTCTCTTCCAATAGCAACATTCCTTTTGCGATCCCTTACCTCCTCCTCCTCCTCCTCCTCCTCCTCCTCCTCCTCCTCCTTATCCTCCTCCTCCTCCTCCTCCTCCTCCTCCTCCTCCTCCTCCTCCTCCTCCTCCTCACAACAGCAGAAGATGTATTTGCCTTCGGGAGTTGCCTGTTTGGCGGTGCTTGTGGTGATAATGATGGTGGTGGTGGTGGTGGTTTTGGTGATCCCTTGAGGTGTCTCTGTGTCTGTGTGACTATTATTATTATTACTATTATTATTATTGTTATTATCACTATCATCATCATTCTATACAAATCCAGGTGCATCATCCTCCGCTCACACCTGTCTCATTACGTTTCGCTTCTCACCTTCTTCACCTCCGCATCATCATCATCATCGTCGTCGCTTTCCTTGACTTAGTTGTGTTTGTCTTCCTCTCCGCGGCCCGGCGAGTCCTGTTTGTGCTCGCTTTTATTCTGTTTTCTCTGCTTTCTCTTCTTCGTTTTTATATTGTCTGGTTAGACGTTATTTAAGGTTGGCGAAAAGTTCACCTCGGGTTTGTGTGTGTGTGTGTGTGTGTGTGTGTGTGTGTGTGTGTGTGTGCTTGGGCGTTTTGTTGGCTGGTCTTTCCCCACAAAATTATTACGTCAATAATTCTCCAAAGCCATTGTGAAGTTAAGGTAGGGAGAGAGGGGAGGGAAGGTGGAATTAAGGAAGGACGAAAGGAAGGAAGGAAAGGAGGAAGGAAGGAAGGGTATGAGAGGTATGAGATGAGAGCCAAGGTTATCCTCATATTAGGGAAGAAGAGGAGGAGAAGCAGGAGGAGGAGGAGGAGGAGGAGGAAAGAGTGAACTAGACGATAGCGGAGTAAAATACTCGTAAAGGAGGTAATAAAAATAAAAATAAAAGGAAAACATTTGGAATCGGTGGTAGGAAGAGAGAGAGAGAGAGAGAGAGAGAGAGTATCCATATATATTCTTGGCAGTCAACTGTAAAATCCTTCCTTCCAATCGTCATTATCCTCGAGAGTACATAAAAGCCAGGCCGCTGTTCTTTTCCTCCACTAATTATATCGCAGTGTGGGCCGGGGCGGCGGGCCGGGGCTTGAAGGCTGGCCGGGAGTGTGGGGGGCGGGGGAGGCTGAGCGGCTGGTGGGGTTTGTAATGCTAATTGTTGAAGTGCAAGACAAACTGTATAGATGATTTGAAGTATATGTGAAAAGTGATCAGTATAAGGAGTAAGTGAGTATATTGTGAGGATGGCTGGACGGCTAATAGGGTTTTTAATGTTTGGTTTATGTGGGAGGCAAACTGTATAGGTGATTTGAAGTATTCCTATGTGCGAAAATGAGAAGGAAGGTTGTACGGCTAACGGGATTTAAAATGTTCAGTGATGTAATGGAAGGCTAGGAGTATAGATGATGTGAAGTTTAAGCGAAAAGTTAGGCTGAAAAGCATATAAGGAGTTAAAAGTATAAGAGTGTTAACATTGGTTATCGAAACTTAAATTTAACTAGTAATGGGGTTTGATATTCAGTGATTTCCTGTAAAACAAACAAAATTTACGGTGTGAAGTATATGTGTAAGTGAACTATATAAGAGTTGTATTAGCTGAGGAGTGTGGAAGTTATGTACCGTGATTTATGTTAAATTGAGAATGGTGTTTAATGTTCAGTACTTCAAAAGAAGACAAACTGTATAGATGATCTGAAGCATAAATGAAAAGTAAACAGACTAAAGTGTTGTATCTCATGAAGATTGTCAAGTACCGTTTATTGAGATTAACGCAGAATAGAAAATTTAAAGTGCATGCACAATGTGTATTATTTAAAAGGTTGTGTCCCTGAATGACGAAAAAACAAACCGGGGAAAAGCTTGAAGCATATCCGCTGCACGAGGTAAAAAAATGGAAAGGAAAAAACTCCTTTAGAATCCTCGATAAAAAAATGCTAAACAGAATATGCTGATGAGCGGAAACTGTCTCGTGAAAACAGGCGACGAACAGGACAGACACAGAGACAAATGTGAGGATGAGAGAGAGAGAGAGAGAGAGAGAGAGAGAGAGAGAGATGAAAATAAATATCATAATAAAATTAGATGAAGAGATGTAAGAGACTAGGAAAGTTTAGAGAAATGGAGAAAAGGAGAGGAAGATAGGAACAGGAGGAGGAGGAGGAGGAGGAAGAGGAGGAGGAGGAGGAGGAGGAGGAGGAGGAGGAGAGGAAGGAGGTAAACAGCGTGCATTTGTTTGTATGTTTGTCCTCGTTTCCGGAGGTTTCCACTCTATTGTTTACCTCACACACACACACACACACACACACACACACACACACACACACACATGAGGGCCGCCATTCATCATTATAATATTGGTTCATGATGCAAAATATATGGATTAATCTGAAGCTAATTTGACGGCTGTTTTAATTCTGAACCACGATACTGGCCGATGGGAATGACTCACTGTGATGGTTATAATGAAGAGGATGATGATGGTGGGAATAATGATGATGGTGATAATGGCAGTATTAGTACTGGTGCCCGTGATGATGCTTGTAATAATATTAGTGGTAGTGGTTGTAGTGATGATAATAAAACTGATGATGATGGTGATGGTGTTTCTAATCTCCAAGTCTGTTCACAAGAGATATAACACCTTTTTTCCCTGTTCATTTATCTTCTTCCTCTTCCCTTCTTCCTTTACCCCTGTTCCTCCTTCCTCCTCTTACCTTCGCTGCCTTACCTCCTCCTCCTCCTCCTCCTCCTCCTCCTCCTCCTCCTTCTCTTCCTCCTCCTCTTCCTCCTCCTCCTCTTCCTCCTCCTCTTCCTCCTCCTCCTCCTCCTCCTCCTCCTCCTCCTACACTCACACTAATAACACACAGCACCCACAGCTTCGTCGTGTGTGTGTGTGTGTGTGTGTGTGTGTGTGTGTGTGTCCTGTAAGCACAAAACGTGACCTGGGAGATATTAGAGAGAGAGAGAGAGAGAGAGAGAGAGAGAGAGAGAGAGAGAGAGAGAGAGAGAGAGAGAGAGAGAGAGAGAGAGAGAGAGAGAGAGAGAGAGAGAGAGAGAGAGAGAGAGAGAGAGAGAGAGAGAACAAAAGCTGGAGAGAGGGAAACGAGAATGGAGATATTGAGGGAAGGAGGGGAAAGTAGGAGAGATGGAGGCAAGGAAGAAAAGAGTGAAAGCAGAGAGGGAGGGAAGGATATGGAAGGGAAAAAAACGAGAAAGAGAAGGATAGGGAAGGGAGAAAGAGACGAGGAGGGAAGAATAGGGAGGAGATAAAGTGAGATGTTTAAAAAAACGAATATTTTCACCTATACCTTTTTTTTTTTAATTACTCTCCATGTTGCCGCCCGAAGCCTGACAAAGGTTATTAGTGCGCTTAGGCTGATTATGACAGATTATATGATGTGTAATATGGTCCATACATCCATAGAAAGGGCGATGTAGAGGGAGGATAGGGAGGATTGTAGGATTGAAGATGGGGACCAATGCAGAGCAGTGGTGTGAGATGGTATAGTGAGGCCAGATGGCCGCACCAAGATGTCAACACAGCGTAGAGGGGAGATAGAGACTGCTGACGCTGGGGTTCCGCGGGGCAAAGTTCCTCCCTCTGGCTGGGTTGGTTGACTTGAGGAGCAGAGAGGAGGGCTTGCAGCGGAGAGGAGAAGAGCTATTTCCTCGCAGGGACAGTGTAGTTAAGGGTCACACAACAAAGAACCCATAAGTGATTAATAGACCCCGACACGTGAGTTATAATTGTGTCTTTCTGAATGATATCTCTTGCCATTGCCATATTCTGATGTGCGGGTTAAATGATGATTTAATTGTTCAACAGGGCTTTATTGCTCTTTGATGTAATGTAGTGACTCATCAATGGTTTATTGCTCTTTGATGTAAAACGTAGTGACTTTCGTATTCCTGATTCTGTGATTCTGATGGTGTGTTCGTGCTAACAGGTTTTGACCGAAAATATATTAATCGAGTTAACGTGAAGGGTCGGTCTCCTTATTTACCACCTTACCGCCCCCACTGGCTCGCGGGGCAGATGGCGGCAATACTCCAAGTGTTCTGAATATGCGCGCAATACCTTAGGTTCACGGAGAATTCAAAGTTGCTGCTGTTGTTAAAGTAATGAATAAGTCTCGGCGCGTGGAGCGAGGAAGAATAAAAAAAATATGTTTGTATGTTTATGCCTATGTATATGTATGTGTGCGTACTCATGTACGTATGCATGTAAAGAAGCCTTCGTTATACGGTCACATTCAGAGTGTGTACGTGGAATGAATAAACGTTGGAAAAAAAAGGAAAATGTACAGTAAGCATTGAGATTTTTTTTTTCGTATTTTTTAACTATCAGGCGAAACTTTTTGGTGTGTACCATGTTATTTGGGATAAGAGAATTATTAGTATATAACGTGATCTGAATACGTATAAAAATATAGAAGCACGCAATTAAACACACATCAATGTGAACTAATAAACTTTCCAGCTTCTAAATGAATATGTGAATAAAGAAAGACAGAAAACTGAAATAAAGACTGAATGAAGTATGTAAAGAAGAATGAAGAAAAATAATGAAATGAGTTGTTAAAGATGGATAGATAAAGAATTAATAAAATTGCTCGTCACACTCGCCCTTCATTACCACTCATCACCACCTCCTGTATCGGCACCATTACCTCATCACCACATCAACACCACCACCACCACCAACAGTCACCTCCGTTCTTATTGTCCCCCTGCGTAAGCCTTCACATAACAATTGCCATCCCTCCATCGTCACCCTCATAACCTCATCACCACGTCATCTCCATCTTCATCACCACACGTTACCCCCTTTCTCATTCCCTCCTTATCCTTCCAGTAAGATCATCATCAGAATCATCACACTCCTTATTAACATCACCAGAACCTCATCATCACCACCCACCAGTCAAGTCACCTCCATTTTCATAACTCACTCATCACCACTCCCATCACCTCATTATCTACTCACCACCTTTTCATTCTCATTAGCACTCATTAGCCTCGGCGTTCTCGTTCTCATTATCATTTCACATTTAACATAATTACCCCCTTCACCCTCATTCACCCTTCAAGCCCCTTCACCCTTTTCTATCCCTCTTCACGTTGCCCATCTCCTGCCTCTCCCCTCCATCTTCTCCTCCCTATCTTCTTTCTTCATATATCGTCCCCCCTATTCCAACCACTCGCCTTACCTTTCTCCCTCCCACTCTTTCTCTTCTTTCCTACGCTTCCCTTTCCTCCCTAACCCATCATCCCTTCATTCTTTCCCCTGTTTTCACCCTTCTTCCTCTTTCTCACTTTTCCCTTCTTTCCTCTAACACCCAATCTGACAGCGTGGATCAAAGACTGGCTCACTGCAAGAAAACAACCAGTTGTACTCAACGGACAGGCCTCCGAGTGGCTCCCGGTCACAATTGGAGTGCCACAGGGGTCAGTGCTGGGACCCATACTCTTCATAATATACATCAACGACCTAGAACTAGGATTAAAATCCAATCTTTCAAAATTTTCCGACGACACAAAGGTGGGTGGGAAGGGCCTCACGACGGCAGACTGCGAAATTATCCAGAGAGGCCTGGACCAGATCACTCGGTGGTCAGAAAAATGGCAGATGTCCTTCAACACTACCAAATGTAAAGTAATGCATATCGGATCGAGAAACAGCAACCACACATACCACATGGGTGGCGAACCACTACATGTAGTGCAAGAGGAAAGAGACCTCGGGGTCACCATCAGCAGTGACTTGAAACAAACAAAACACTGCAAGTCCGCCTGTAAGAAAGCCAATACAATGCTTGGGATCAATTATCCTTGTATAATTCGCTGGTAAGACCCCACCTGGAATACACCGTGCAATTCTGGTCTCCAAATTACAGGAAAGACATTGAATTACTTGAGAGAGTACAGCGCCGCGCCATGAAGATGATACCATCACTGAGGACGAAGCCCTATGAAGAGCCACTCGAGCGACTCAACCTCTTCACGTTGGAAAAGAGACGACTGCGGGGAGACATGATACAAGTCTTTAAGTACCTGAACAAGCTCAGCAACGTTGATCACTCCAAACTCTTCACGCTACAAACTAACCTGAGAACAAGAAACAACGGAAAAACAATTCAAGCAAAGCGATGCAATACCGACATCGGCAGGAGTTATTTCTCGAATAGAGTTGTTCGCCACTGGAACAACCTTCCTGCAGAAGTGGTTAGCGCAGAGGCCATCAACTCCTTCAAGAAACGCATTGATCGCCACTTTGCTGCATCGGGAGTGAACTGAACGTATCCAAGAGTAGGTGCACATTGCACAAGTGCTTTAATCCTTCCCTGCATGCCACTCCTATGGCAAACGGATTGATTAAATCACTGAAAGCGGGCAGCCTAGTAATGACCCAACAGGCTTTCTGCTGCCTGCTAGTCCATGTTTCCATGTTTCCTCACCTCTCATCCCTCCCACATCTATCCCTCTTCCCCTACCTCTACTCCCTCCCTCCTCCTCTACCTCCTCCCTTACCTCTCCCCTTCTCCTTCCTCACTCCCTGCACACTTCATCCTGCCTCATATCCCCTCATCCCCTCACCTCTCGTTCATAGCTCCTTTTCTCTCCCCTCTCTTTCCCTAATCATCCCCCTTCTTCCTCTCTTCCTCCCCTATCCTCCCCCTCTACGATGTATCATGCCTCATTTCCCTCATCCCTCACCTCTCGTTCATACCTCCTTTCTCTCCCTCTTTCCCTAATCATCCCCTTCTACCTCTCTTCCTCCCCTTATCCCTCCCCTCTACGATTTATCCTGCCTCATATCTTCTCATTCCCAAACCTTCCTTCCCCCGCTCGCTCCTCCCCTTACCCCCAACCATTCCCTGCAGCACCTTCTCCCCGCGCTGAGCCCAGGTGACGCGGACAGGTCAGCTCAATATTAGCTGGTTAATTAATTATGGGCTCCAGCGTAATGGGAAGGTGATTCATTAAACGTGTGTTACTGTAGCTGTCTGTGTGTCTGGCCGTCTGTCAGCCTGTCTGTTTGTGTCTGTCGGTCTCTGTATCTCTCTCTCTCTCTCTCTCTCTCTCTCTCTCTCTCTCTCTCTCTCTCTCTCTCTCTCTCTCTCTCTCTCTCTCTCTCTCTCTCTCTCTCTCTCTTACATTTTCTGCAAAACGTTTAGCTCATGTTGTTTTCATATAAAAGAGAGAGAGAGAGAGAGAGAGAGAGAGAGAGAGAGAGAGAGATTTACATAGAAAATCAGACCACACAGACCCCATGGTCCAGACTTGGTGGTCTGTCCTTAAACCTAAGTGATTTTACATTAATCAGAAGACTCCAAAACGTTGCATTTCTACTCTAGTTGATATTAAGTTGAAGGAAGTGACGGTCGAGCTTATTTTTGAAGGAGAGAGAGAGAGAGAGAGAGAGAGAGAGAGAGAGAGAGAGAGAGAGAGAGAGAGAGAGAGAACAATAATAATAATAAATAATTAAAGTAAAGTTTTCTGAAGTATCTTATAAACAAGACGACATTTAGTAAGAATAAAAAGTTCTTGTCGGGCAAGAAGAACATTTGAGGAAGAAAGAGAGGAAGAGGAGGAGGAAAAAATTGCGTAATATAGGAAAAGTGAACAGAAGGATAATGAAGAAGAAGGAAAGGAGGAGGAGGAGGAAGTGAAGAAAACATCCGGAAGAGAAGGAGCAGGAAGTGGAAATAAATAAAGACAGAGTAAGGGGGAAAAGGTGTAAACAAAAAAAAAAAAAAGGGAAATAAGGAAGGTGAACGAAGGGAAATAAGGAAGGTGAAGGAAGGGAAGGAGGGAGACTCAGAGGAGGACGAGGAGGAAGAAACAAAAGAGGGAAGGAAGGAAGAGGAAATAAGATTACAAAAACAAGAGGGAAGCAGTCTAGGATCAATGGAGAGGAGGAGGAGGAGAAAAAATAGGAAAAGAGGCCAAAGGAAAAAGAGAAAGAAGCACAGTTTAAGAGTCAGACAGACAGACAGAAAGGAAAACCAAACCAAACCGATTACGACAAACACACACACACACACACACACCAACTAGCCACCAGTGAGGAGAGAGAAAAAGAGAAAATGGGGATTACTACAGTTGATTCGAGAGATGAAAAAATAAGGAAGATTAAAAAAGAAAGGAAGCTGGAAACACTTTTCGGCGAGAGTTGTAATTGATAATCAGACTGAGGCGGAAACACAGTAAATGAACGAAATGGTAAGTGCAGCGAGAACGTGAAGGAAATACACGGGAAAAGGGGGTTGGGGGGGGAGAGAGAGAGACGGAAGGAAAGGCTACGGAATGGTCGGTTGGCCTTGTCATATACTTCTTATCCAAGTTGTGTTTACCAAACCGAAAAGTTGGAATTGAAACCTTTCCCTACTGTCCATTGTATGCCTCCACCCTTCTACCTACCTGCCCACTGACCTACCTACGTACTTGCCTATCTATCTACTTCCCTACCTACCTACCTACCTACCATATTATATATCTACTTATCTCCCTACATTTTCCTACATAGCTACCCTCCTACCTGTCCACCTCTCCACCAGCCTTCCTACTTCCCTACCTACCTACCTACCTACCATATTATATATCTACTTATCTCCCTACATTTTCCTACATAGCTACCCTCCTACCTGTCCACCTCTCTACTAGCCTTCCTACTTCCCTACCTACCTACCTACCTGCCTTACTATATATCTACTTATCTCTCGACATTTTCCTATATACCTACCCTCCTACCTGTCCACCTCTCCACCAGCCTTCCTACTTCCCTACCTGCCTACCTAACTACCTTCCTCCCCACTTATCTTCCCTCCTGCCTTCATTTTTACCCCTCAATGTACACACACTGAAAAAAACTATCGTTACAGTGGGGTCCGACGAATTTCACACTGAGCAACCCGGTAATCTCGGCAGGGTTGGTAGGAGTGTAATCACCCCCACCACCTCAGCTTGGCCTGGGGGGAGCAGGACAGGACCCCCGTAAGGGAGGGATAGAGAGGAAGGGAGACACGGAGATACCAGATATCACCAAAATATTAACGGAGTGATTTGAGTGCCACTTGTTTAAGCTTTATATTCACAAATTATTAAATAATAATGCTCATATGATATACGTAACAGCGGTGGGTAGAAGTATTCTCCCACGTCAGAGACAAAAGCAACCATCAACGCATGTCAGATATAGTTCAGTTCATAATGTGCCATCCTGGAGCTAATGCTTCCACTGAACATGTCTTTTCTTTCATGAACAAGTTGTGGGCATCTGAAAAAACAACTTCAAATTGCAACGCTAAAATCATCGCTGGTAAGAAAGATAAAGTTTAAACAGAGTTGCATGGATTTCTACAGGTTGTTTCAATCTACTCCTGGGCTACCCTTTTCTCTTGTGCTGCCTCATTGCCTAATAAAAACGTAAGAACTTTGCGCGCCTTTTCAGTTGACGAATAAGGAATTTGGCGCGGACGTTTTGAATTGCCGAAATTATCCGTCTCTGGAGAAGAGTAATTTATTAAATAGCTTGCATGCAGGAGTTACTTTGTCCAACATGTTGGTATAATGACTCGCCGATAATTATTAGAGTATTAATCGTATCGGGTGCATTCCATAATTGTTTTGAGACAAGCGAATACCGTGACTCGAGTCGTGCATGCTATACTAGTGAAACCAATGCCACCATTTGGGTGATAAGTCAAGTTTATAATCCACTATAAATCTTTCATCAGGGTTAGCTAAGTTTTACGTAACCTCCTTGGCTCAGTGGAGCCGTATGTGGCGATCAGTCAGTGGGATTCACTCTGATGTCCGAATCCTGAGTGACTCATCACCGCAAGGTGTTTATCATATTGTCTCATAAATGGACGAAATTTTAACTCTTCCTTTGTGTGTGGGGGTGTTAAAGCATAATTTCATCACCCCAAACACTATAATATTATAGCTACATAGAACACAAATCAATTAACTTCGACTAAGACTCCACCTGTGTGTTTCATGAAGCGTTAATGTGCCAGCTCAAATTCTACTGTGTCATTTACGAGTCCCGCTCCCTTTTTTTTATTTTATTTTTTTATTTTTTTATTTTTTTACCGTTATGGCCTATTGCGCCGGTAGGCTTCTTCCCGGCGGATCCTGATGGTCGGTCCAAGGCTTCTTCCCGGTGGATCCTGATGGTCGGTCCAAGGCTTCTTCCCGGTGGGGACTGATGGTCGGCCCAGCCCGTTCTGGCGCAGGCGAGTGTTTATAGTGGCGCCATCTTGCATTGGTTCATGCTGCCCTCCCGGAGCTCATCTTTAATCCTAGAATCTAGAATCCGGGTTGATAGGTGGTCTTCTGGACAGCATGTGGGTAGTTTTAAGCCACTCGGCGGCGGCTGAAAAATCTCAGCTTGGTGGCACCGGTCGGGGATTGAACTCGCGTGATCCTGAACGCGGGGCCGTCTCACTATCCGTTCTGCCACCGCCTCCCCTTGGTTCAGGCAAGTGAACCCACACCCAACACACGCAGTGATACCAACATGAGTAGCCTGTTCTCAATGGCTTCGTCCTTGGTGTCAGTTTGTATCGTGCTGAATGTGTAACGATAGTTTTTTTAGTGTGTGTACCTGTCATCCCACCTACATATCAAACGTTTTACATGTCTATCTATCTATCTACCTTTCTACTTAAATACCTACCTGCTTAACTTTATACTTGCCTTCTTATCAATCTTTTTCACCTCTCTACTGTTATTTACCTTTCTTTCTTCCTCTCTCCCTACCCAGGTATCCACTATATCTCATCTCCCTTACGTACTTACCTACACACGTCTCTTCTCCTCGTACGTCTCCTTTTTTTTTTTTTTTTTTTTTTACATTGCAGCCTATTGCGCCGGTAGGCTTCTTCCCGGTGGATCCTGATGGTCGGTCCAAGGCTTCTTTCCGGTAGGTCCTGATGGTCGGCCCAGCCCGTTCTGGCGCAGGCGAGTGTTTATAGTGGCGCCATCTTGCATTGGATCATGCTGCCCTCCCAGAGCTCATCTTTGATCCTAGAATCTAGAGTCCGGGTTGATAGGTGGTCTTCTGGACAGCATGTGGGTAGTTTTTAAGCCACTCGGCGGCGGCTGAAAAATCCCAGCTTGGTGGCACCGGGCGGGGATTGAACTCGCGCCCTCCTGAGCACGAGGCCGTTACTTTGACGACTCAGCCACCGCCTCAATGTAGTACGTGCATAGTTTCCTCTCAGCACCTTTCCCTGTATTATGTATTGTGTATCTGTTATTTACCCGCAAGACATCCCAGTGTGTTTATGTATGCCGTGTACACACACATGTCACCCCCACACACACACACTCGCTCACGCACACACACACACACACACACACACACACTCACACACAACACACACACACACACACACACACACACACACACACACACACACACACACACACACACACACACACACACACACACACACACACACACACACACACACACACACACACACACACACACACACACACACACACACACACACACAAACAGACACACACACACACACACACAGACACACACACACACACACACACACACACACATATATATATATATATATATATATATATATATATATATATATATATATATATATATATATATATATATATATATATCTCTATATATATATATATATATATATATATATATACATACGTACACATTTTACAACCTGCGTTTCCAATATTCATTTCCTTCTTCGCTTCCGCATGACTGGCTCCCCGACAGAGAACAACGTGTAGTTCTTCCTTCTTCTCCTTCTTCTCTATTTTCTCTTTCTTAGCTTTCATTTATTTCCTCGTTTCTCACCTAACTCAATCTCTTCCACCCTCTGACTCATCCTTAACTCCCTTTTCTCCCACACCCCTCCCTTCCCCGCCTCCCCCCTCCTCCTCTTCCTGGTGTTTTTTTTTTTTTTTTACAACAAAGGAGGCAGCTCAAGGGCACACACAAAAAGAAAACAATAATAAAAAAAAAGCCCGGTGCTCGCTGCTCCTAAAAAAGAAACAAAAGAGGTGGCCGAAAGGAAGATCAAATACGGGAGGAGAGGTGTCCTGATACCCTCCTCTTGAAAGAGTTCAAGTCGTAGGCAGGAGGAAATACAGATGAAGGAAGATTTTTCCAGAGTTTACCAGCGTGAGGGATGAAAGAGTGAAGATGCTGGTTGACTCTTGCATAAGGGGTTTGGACAGTATAGGGATGAGCATGAGTAGAAAGTCGTAGCAAGTTCAGAAGAGCAGTCAGCGTGGAAATATCGATAGAAGATAGAAAGAGAGGCAACATTGCGGCGGAATTTAAGAGGTAGAAGACTATCAGTATGAGGAGGAGTGCTGATGAGACGACGAGCCTTAGCCTCCACTCTGTCCAGAAGAGCTGTGTGAATGGAGCCCCCCCATACATGAGATGCATACTCCATACGAGGGCGGACAAGGCCCCTGTATATGGACAGCAACTGTGCAGGGGAGAAGAACTGGCGGAGACGGTACAGAACGCCCAGCCTCGAGGAAGATGATTTAGTAAGAGATGAGATATGAAGTTTCCAGTTGAGATTTTGAGTTAAGGATAGACCGAGGATGTTTAGTGTTGAGGAAGGTGATAGCTGGGTGTTGTCAAAGAATAGGGGATAGTTGTTTGGAAGATTGTGTCGAGTGGATAGGTGGAGAAACTGTGTTTTTGAGGCGTTGAAGGACACCAGGTTCTTCTTGCCCCAATCGGAAATAATAGTAAGGGTTGAGGCTAAGCGTTCTTTTGCCTCCAGCCTTGAGTCGTTAAGTTCCTGAAGGGTGGGTCTTCTATTAAAAGAAGTTGAGTAATGCAGAGTGGAATCATCGGCGTAGGAATGGATAGGACAGTTCGTTTTGGAAAGAAGATCATCAATGAACAACAGAAAAAGAGTGGGAGATAGGACAGAACCCTGTGGGACACCACTGTTAATAGATTTAGGGGAAGAACAGTGACCGTCTACCACGGCAGAAATAGAACGGTCAGAAAGGAAACTGGAGATAAAGGTACAGAGAGAAGGATAGAAACCGTAGGAGGGTAGTTTAGAAAGCAAAGATTTGTGCCAGACCCTATCAAAAGCTTTTGATATGTCCAGCGCAATAGCAAAAGTTTCACCGAAACGGCTAAGAGAGGATAACCAAGAGTCAGTTATGAAGGCTAGGAGATCACCAGTAGAACGCCCCTTGCGGAACCCATACTGGCGATCAGATAGAAGGTCAGAAGTGGAAAGGTGCTTTTGAATCTTCCGGTTAAGGATTGATTCAAAAGCTTTAGATAGACAAGAAAGTAAAGCTATAGGACGGTAGTTTGAGGGATTGGAGCGGTCACCCTTCTTAGGCACAGGCTGTATGAAGGCATACTTCCAGCAAGAAGGAAAGGTAGATGTTGACAGGCAGAGGCGAAAGAGTTTGACCAGGCAGGGTGACAGCACGGAGGCACAGTTTTTAAGGACAATAGGAGGCACTCCATCAGGTCCATAAGCCTTCTGAGGATTGAGGCCAGAGAGGGCATAGAAAACATCATTTTGAAGAATCTTTATAACAGGCATAAAGGAGTCAGAGGGGAGAAGAGTAGGAGGAATATGCCCAGAATCGTCCAGAGTGGAGTTTTTAGAAAAAGTTTGAGATAAGAGTTCAGCCTTAGAGACGGCAGTGTTGCCGTCAGGACTGAGGAGTGGAGGGAAAGATGAAGAAGTGAAGTTGGAGGAGATGTTTTTGGCTAGATGCCAGAAGTCACGGGAAGAGTTAGAGAAAGCAAGGTTTTGACATTTTCTATTAATGAAAGAATTTTTGGTTAGTCGGAGAATAGATTTGGCACGATTTCGGGCAGAAATATAAAGTTCATAATTAGCATTAGTTTGAAGGCTCTGGTACCTTTTGTGAGCTACCTCTCTATCATAGACAGCACGAGAACAAACGTGATTAAACCAAGGCTTTTTAGCGTGAGGAGTAGAGAAAGAACGAGGAATGTATGCCTCCATTCCAGAGACAATCACCTCTGTGATGCGCTGAGCACACACAGAGGGGTCTCTATCCTGGAAGCAACAATCATTCCACGGGAAATCGGAAAAGTACATCCTCAGGTCGTCCCACCGACCTGAAGCAAAATGCCAGAAGCATCGCCTCTTCGGTGGGTCCAGAGGGTGTACAGGAGCGATAGGACAGGATGCAGAAATAAGATTGTGATCGGAGGAGCCCAACGGAGAGAACAGTTTGACAGAATAAGCAGAAGGGTTTGAGGTAAGGAAGAGGTCTAGAATGTTGGGCCGATCTCCAAGACGGTCGGAATACGTAGGGTGCTGGACCAACTGCTCTAGGTCGTTGAGGATAGCAAAGTTGTAGACTTGTTCACCAGGATGGTCAGTGAAAGAGGATGAAAGCCAAAGCTGGTGGTGAACATTGAAATCACCTAGGATGGAGATTTCAGCGAAGGGAGAGTGGGTCAAGATGTGCTCCACTTTAGAATTCAAATAGTCAAAGAATTTTACATAGTTGGTAGAGTTAGGTGAGAGATAAACAGCACAGATGTATTTAGTAATAGAATGACAATGAAGTCTTAGCCAGATGGTGGAAAATTCAGAAGAGTCAAGGTTGTGGGCACGAGAGCAAGTGATGTCGTTGCGCACGTAGGCGCAACATCCAGCTTTGGATTGAAATTTAGGATAGAGATAGTAGGAGGGAACAGAGTAGAGATTGCTGTCAGTAGCCTCAGAAACCTCTGTTTCGGTAAGGAAGAGAAGGTGAGGTTTAGAGGAGGAGAGATGATGTTCCACATAATGAAAATTTGAGCGAAGACCGCGACTGTTGCAGAAATTGAGAAGAAGAAGCCACATTCTTGCTGATGATTTTCAGACCTCAATTTTCCTGGTTCAGAATTCCTTCTGTACCCAATCTCTCTTCTCTCTCTCTCTCTCTCTCTCTCTCTCTCTCTCTCTCTCTCCGATAATTAATCTCCTCGCGTGTTAACCCTTTAGCAGCGAGGGCCTTGATTCTGAATGCTCCCTCTAAGCGAGTTAATTTTGAAAAATATCACTAACGCAAATCATTATATAACACATATCAACGCACTCGTCATCAGTTTCTGCAGCCTCCAAAAATATTTACCTCTACTAAAGTACTTTATTAATCACTTAATAATACGTATAAATTACAGCGCGCCAGTAACTCTCCGTAGGCGTTCGACAGGTGGTCTAAAGAAAACGAGCCCGTTTTGAGGGAGACGTAAATAAGGATAAATAAATATATTCCTCATGAGAGGTCCTGACATCTGGTGACAGTCCTCGGAACCTCAACCTTCTCGCCTTGCTCCCAAGGGTTTAGCTGAACCCCTCTCTCTCTCTCTCTCTCTCTCTCTCTCTCTCATTATTCATACAATTCTAACGACTAATAAGCCATGGCAAGATTCAAAGATATTTGTGTGTGTGTGGGGGGACCCATTCATTATTATTTTTTTTTACTGTCCGAAAAATTCCTGCATTTGTATCCTTGCATTTCTTTTTGGAGACGGCGTTGTGAAAGGCCCCTCGCCCGTCTGATTGCCCTGTGGGACTAGGGGAAGGTAATTAGGTCTGAGTTTGACCACGAAGGGCACCCTTGGGAGTACTTTGTTTATTCCTTTTCTACGTTTTATGAGTAGCTTGTGTTCTTTATTTTAGAGGAAAGAAGTGTGTGTGTGTGTGTGTGTGTGTGTGTGTGTGTGTGTGTGTGTGTGTGTGTGTGTGTGTGTGTGTGTGTGTTCTTTGTCCATGGTGTAAATCAGAATGTAAAAAATAAAGAAAGAAAAAAGAGAGAGAGCAAAAAATAGTTTACCACCAAATGAACAGGCTTGAGTCGTTTTTTGTGGTATGTCATCCACAACGAAAGAATAGAAAGGAAAATATTACTAATGTAGCTTCATATCTTGTGTGATATTATGAAAATTAGCCGCTGTACATAGCTCAGTGATGTATTGTGCTCTGAAATGACTACCAGATATCCGCCTTCACTGACCAGGAAGGAATCGAACTACGAGCTTCCCAGGCGAAAGTGAGCATTATACCGACTGAGCTACCGCGGCTCTGTTGCAATTTCATCAAATCTTACTTTCGTTTCAACACTCTCTCTCCAGGAGCAGGCACCAAAAGAAGTCGCTCTAAGTAGTCATGTTGGTTTACGTACGCTAGTTCGTGTCAAGAGCCTTGCATGATGAAGGCACGAGTCGACGATTTTTTTAGAAATACACTAAATCAAGAATGTATATATAGAATGAAAACCTCGCACCCTCCATCACAACAGAAGATTCATCAACGCTTTCTACTTTTGCAAGGTAACTAACTACAGTGATGTTTTGTATTCTATATATATATATATATATATATATATATATATATATATATATATATATATATATATATATATATATATATATATATATATATATATATATATATATATATATATATATATATATATATAGATAAATTGTAAATTATATTTTTCATATGGCTACTGATTGAGAATGTGCAAGCATTTCCTCATGTAACACTGAATTATAAAGTTTACAGGTGACTATATATTGATGATATACTATGATTTATTATTGTAAACCTGTTCCA
>NC_066509.1:36357010-36387010 GCF_024679095.1 Eriocheir sinensis
CACATAGTATCAATAGCTTCAAGTCTTCATTGGATAAGTACTTCAGGGATATAAGATTATACTGACCCTTCTTCGCATGTTTTCAGACAGATTGCAGTAAGACCTCAACCTAAATCCATATTATTCTCCCCCACAACCTAGATTGCAAGTAGCGTAAGTTAACAATAGATTAGAGCAACAGTTAATGTCCGCATGACAGGTGGAGGAGGTGGTACAGTAAGGTGACAGGGTACTGGTTCGTGCATAGTACCGCCGGTAAAATGAGGATCAAGCCTCCACCTGTGCCCCTGAAACTACACCTCACTCATCGTGAGTATTAGGGGGGATTCTGGGGCTGCCCTGTGTAGGCCACTCGGGCTCTTCCAGTCTCCCTGTGTTTCTATGTTCTTATGTTCTTATGTAATGAAGCCATTTTCCCCCACTGCTTAGGTTACCAGTAGTGTAAGTTAAGGGTAGTAATTTTCTCTTATTTCTCTATTTATCAGAAATTTCCATGTCCATTTATTCCTTAAAGGTACATGGTGTTCTCTTCTAACTATTTCCTGCCGGCACGTTGCCGGAGGGAGAGGTGGGTGGGGAGGAGCCTTCATCTATTCTGTTATGTCCTACCACACATAGATTACTATTAGTAGCGGTAGTAAACAGACCCTCGCCATAGACCGATAGGTCTTCTGGTGTCTGTTCTTCCTTTGTATATTCCTATGTATTCCTCCTCCTCCTCCTCCTCCTCCTCCTCCTCCTCCGGTCCTGCTCCACCTCCTCCACCTCCTCCTCCTCCTCCTCCTCCTCCTCCTCCTCCTCCTCCTCCTCCTCCTCCTCCTCCTCCTCCTCCTCCTCCTCCTCCCGGCCATCCATTATCAATATCCTTGTTTCCCTTTAAGCTATATCGAAATGTGAGCAGCTACCATGCACAGTGACCGCTGAAGGGGGGGGGGTAGGGAAGGGGTGAGAGGAGAAGTAGAGAGAAGGGAAGGGAAGGGGAGAGGATGATTAGGGTGGATGGAAAGGAAAGCGATAGATAAGTTTATGAAAGAATGTGAGGAGACGGTAATATGAAGGAAAGAAGGGAGGGAAGGGAAACAGAAGGGGAGGAGGAGCAGTAGCAGCAAGTAAAAATAACCTTTACGAAGCACACCGCCCCTTCCTCTTGCCCTTCCCCTTCTTCCTCCCCCTCCCCATTCCCTCCCCCACTAATCCCTACTGTCACCCTTCAATCATCACTTTATCGAACCGTCAACTTATCTCCTCCCAAGCTCTCGGTGCCCATTTCAATATATTATTGCTGCCAAGCAAAAAATGAGGGAGCGGGAAATTGAAAGTCGCTGCAATAAGAACAGTATATTGGTTGTAAAAGTATTTCTTTGGCCCAGACGAGACCCCGGGGTGAGGGAAGGCGTGGGTAGTGATGACGGCAGCAGCGCGCCGAGGGGCAGGCTGGTAAAGAATGAGAGGAGGAGGAGGAGGAGGAGGAGAAAAGGGAAGAGGTAGGGAAAAAGAGGGAAGACAGGAGAGAGAGAGGAGTAAGGGAAGGAAGATGAGGGTAATGGCGAGGGAGAAAGAGGATAGCCGGGGTTATGGAAGGAGATGAAGAAGGAGCAGACGAAGGCTGGATGAGAAGTGGTGACGGTAAAGGAAGAATACAAAAATATTGCAGACGAGCGGACCGCGCGGTGCATAATCTCGTAAATCCATAATTTTGTGTGCGTGCGTGCGTTTATGTGTGCGTGCGTCTAGCGGCCACACGGATTTCTCCCAAACTAGGGTTGACATTGCCTTGTAAAGTATGGCACTGAATAGCTCGCGAGTCGAAGAGCTCGTGGCAAATAGTGCCAAAGTAATATATATGATAATCCAGAAATGTCGCGGCGTCATCAGTCATCAGAGCTGTGTCCGGGGCGGGACATTCTGCGTGTTCATTGCACCATTGTGCTCTTTGTACTGGCGTGTTGGTGAGCTGTGTGGCAACGGCAGGAGTGTGTTGTGATGTTTTTTAAGTGAGGGAACAGTTGCACCATCGCTGAAGTAACACTCCGTGGAGACTCAAAATATCTATTCCGCGCGTGTTCCGCCTCCTCGTCACACGAAGCGCTCCTCTGCGCCTTGGCAGTGGATGCCAGGCTTCCCGTGATGGGCTGGGGTGATCTTCGCACTCAGGACACAGTCTGTCAGTCACACAGACTCTCGTGTTTCTGTATGACTCGCCTCAGCTCATCTTCTGTTCAAGATAGTTATGGTTAGACCTTCCAAGGGTGGAAATAAAAAAAAAAGGTTATAATGTGTATGAGTGAAAGAACAGCTCCGATGTGTTTATATAATCATGTACATATATATTTGAAAGAAGCACTAAAACAGAATTGATACCAGTCATTTCATCTCATAAAGAGAAGTCTTCTGAACATGCCGACATTACCATTTTATAGATGAAATGCAAGATAAGCGTTAAAGTTAATTTGAAATTTGAATAATGTATAAGACAATGCCGCATCCACCTTCAGAGCGACGCACGCCTGGACGTGGGTACACTGGCCGCTGCCTGCTGGTGCTGGCGTGGCGCTGCGCCGTACGTTCATGCTTTCATGCTTCCCACAACTAACTTTACCTTTGCCTCAGCTCTCTCATCAGCCGTTCCTCGCAGCGTTACTTTAATTTACGAGTAAGCTCATTCCGTAAATATTAAAGAACTAACGGAAATTGTGACATTTATAGCAAGGGAGCGAGGAGGAATGGGTGGCTGTGAGGGAGAGAAGAAAGAGCTCCTTAGGACACGAAGAACGAGTAGCGTGCTCATTACTCGTCCTGCTAAGACACAGCTAACACAGTGATGCATGATAAACCTTCAGTGAGTGTAGCAAGGGAAGGAACCAGCCATGAACACGTACTTTAATTACGACACCTGACGGACGCGGTGTTATTATTTCATTGAACGAGCGGCTGAAAAGCGAAACGAATTGTATGAGATATGATATATGGGACGTTCTGATCAACAGTAGTAGTAGTAGTAGTAGAAGTAGGAGTAGTAGTAGTAGTAGTAGTAGTAATATTAGTAATAGTAGTAGCAGTAGTAGTAGTAGTAGTAGTAGTAGTAGTAGTAGTAGTAGTAGTTGGTGATATTCTTGTTGCAGTATTTGGCGATAGCATCGTCCATCCTGGGGACCGTTGTATAATGTAAATCTGCCTTGATGTGTCCGTAGAGTTTTGTGCTTCATCACCCAGGCAACGCTCCGCCCATAACAAACTCCTCGTCTTGTATCAATTGGAGCGTTAGTTGGAAAACCTTGCTGAGAAACTTTCTGCTGACCACCAACAGCTTCCTCACTCTGGCTGCTTCGCATAGTACATTAAAGCGATCATTGTAAACGGTGGTTATCAGCTGTGATTAGAGTGTTTCTTTTGCTCTTACGCTATCACTAGAATGACTTTAATGAAGAAACGAAATATGATGAAATATTTAGCAATTCAAACTAAGGAGAAGGAAATAAAAGACTCACCCGCCCTCCCATTTATAACACATCTACACACATTTATATCGCTGATTTTCTTTCCAAACATTTGTCACTCATTCACTCACTCACTCGTGCAAAAAAAGACTGATTAATACAACGGTCACTAGCAACATATCAACACCTCCACATTGAGAGAGAGAGAGAGAGAGAGAGAGAGAGAGAGAGAGAGAGAGAGAGAGAGAGAGAGAGAGAGAGAGAGAGAGAGAGAGAGAGATAGAGAGAGAGAGAGAGAAAGAGAGAGAGAGAGAGAGAGAGAGAGAGAGAGAGAGAGAGAGAGAGAGAGAGAGAGAGAGAGAGAGAGAGAGAGAGAGAGAGAGAGAGAGAGAGAGAGAGAGAGAGAGAGAGAGAGAGAGAGAGAGAGAGAGAGAGAGAGAGAGAGAGAGAGAGAGAGAGAGAGAGAGAGAGAGAGAGATTCCAGGAAGTAACTAAGAACATTCAGGACGAACAATCATATTCCTGAAACACACACACACACACACACACACACACACACACACACACACACACACACACGTTTATACTCCTTAATTAATACAAACAAGAACAGGTGTTTGTAAACTAGAGGATGGCAAAAAAGAGCAAAGGAAAGGAAAAACGAAAATGTTTGTTGCTGTTTCATGAAGAGCAATAGAAGAACGTTGACGAACGAGACTAGTTTATTTACTCTCATGAGCTAACGTTAAAAAGAAAAGTAACGTGTAGGCCAGTAAGAGAATTAAGAGGTGAAAAACGTAACAGGTTTTCGTAATATATAAGTATACATGGAAGTGTGTAAGATATTTGTTTCCCGCTGACACGTGTATCAATATATATTCCTCGTAAATGTTGTAACAAAGGCAAGGTAGATAAATAAGATCCACTCAGTAGCAATGCATATTCCTTGACTATGAAGCAATAAACGAGAGTATTGCATTTGAAACAAAAGAGTTCGAACAGTGACAATATTTATATTCTGCTTTAAAAAAAAAATGTGATAATAAGTTTGCAGGAGGAAATTGAGTGTAACAAAGGTGAGATGATCTTCCTTTAAAAAAGAAAGAAAATGTAATTACTGGGTAAATGGAAATGGTAGAATGAAAATACCTTGCATATTCATATATCTGAATATACAACAGAAACAAAACTGAAAGTGAAGTAGAAAAAATATTTTTGGGATTATGTTCGAAGATCCTTCCGATAAAAAGTAAGAAGACATATATTTGGATTCGAGAAAAAAATATGTAAGTGAACAATAGTTATGCCCGAAATACTGAGTAGCCACACCAACTGAAGAGCGAGACTAAGTTAAAGTGAAGTGGTGAAGCTGTAAACATAATGCGATCAGTATATTCTTCGGATTAAAAGTTAAAAAAAGATTCAGTTGAATTACAAAAAAAGGCTGAACTAGGATAAAATAAAAACGAATTGTTCCGATGAAAAAAGTGCAACAGAAAAAAAAATCGAGGTAGAAAAGTGTAATTTGGATTCAGTAATTTGATTCATCCGATAAAAAAAAATAGAAATAGACAAAATGTAAAGAGGATACAAGAAAAAAAATATCGTAAAATTTTGCTAGCCTTTTTGTTAGCTGTTTTTTTTGTGTTTTTGTTTAAGGCGCGAACTGTTATCTCACGTCAGGTCCGGTGTACCGTTGCCTGCTTTCTCCAGTTGATAGAAGTCGTGAGACAACACAATAGCCTTTTAGTTAAGTGATGTGTGTTATGTGTTGGCCGAGCGGAGCCGTTAAGTTCACTTTGAGTTCACTTAATTTACTCTCTCTCTCTGGTTGATTAAATGGTTGTATTGCTTTTTAAATATATTCACAGAATAGTTACAGTATTTTGTGGACGAGTCGTAAGTCGTACGCACACTCCGAGAAGTCCTGTGCCCTCGTCCGCCGCCCGCTCTGATCTGCCGGCTTTTCTTGGTACAGGAGCGGCCAGCGGATAGCATGCTTGCTGCATCAGCACCGTTCCCACGGCAAGGAGCACCTCCTAAGCACAACGTAGCGTCTGTGTGTAACGTCCTGGCGCCACTGGGCCATGGCGATACGACATACATTCACACATTCACATTTTTTATAATATACACATTACATCGCTCGGTCACGGAAAAAGTCGCGACCTCGCGGCTCATCCGACCCTTAAAATCAGTGTACCTACCCATGTTACAGTCGCACAATGTGTACTAGTTAAACGAGGGCCTATTATGGTTGCATGTAAAAAAAAAATATATACAAGTCAGAGCCCGCCTAACGATACAACATCGGGAAATGCCAATGACAAGAAAAATAATCATGGAAGTAACAATAAATGGGCAAAGTACATACAGGGCGAGGTAAACAGGGCTAGAGTCGTGGACGTGGAAGCTCAGCACTATTCCGAGAAAACAAAACAATAGCTCGAATAGTTATTTACAAAATACATCCTAAAAAAAAAACAAATTGACTAAATTGTCATTAGGATACATGGTAACGGAGCTAAGTGGAATAGTAATAAGAAAAGAAAAAAAAAAACCGTGAAGAAGATTTGATACAAACTGAATCTTCGAGTCACAATGCGTACGAACTCAGCGCGGTGGGGCAACTCTTGCCTGAAGATGGTTGTACAAAGTCAGAGCCCGCTTAACAAGGCAGAACAGGGGGATGACAATGATGATAAAAAGAACCACCGGCAAGATCAGTGATGGGTAATGTACATATGGGGCAAGGTAAACCGGTAGCGACTCATGGACAGCTGACTCCAATTCCGTGAAATTTGAAAAGGTTAGCTCGGAAAGGCTATTTGTCACATACTTCATCCTAGAAAAGGTGAGATTCACTAAACTGTCAATAGGATAGATTGGGATGGCATTTGTGGCCGCAAATCCATGATGGAGCGTCTCCGGAAAGGTTGTCAAATTGACAGAACGTAGGGAACAAGCCACCCGTACCGCCAGGTGACCTGCAACCTCTCTATAAGTTGAACCTTCGGGACAGACCACTGTCACAAACACTGGTAGTGTGAAAAAGAAGTAGTGAAATCCGGAGAACCTCCTGTGGAAAAGCGATTTAGGGACGACGTGACGATAGGGGCAAGTCTCTAGAGCTTTAGAAGCATCCGACTGGGTCAGCACCACCTCGCAGATACCACCTGTCAACGGGAGGAATGCAAAGAGTGACGCTGAGCAAAAATAGAGATTGTGATACTCTGTTTTGCAGGACCCTAGGTCTGACGGCTGGCCCGTTGCATAAAGCGATAGATCATTACGAATTAAGACCACTGTGGCAGGTAAGTCCAGCACCATCACCGAGTTATTGACTGAGAAAGGGAAAGGTTCCAGCTGATAAACCTCAAACACATCCTTTGACCTGAAGGAACGTGTATTACTATAGCTTCCGACGTCAGGAATGACTCAAGCAAGGGATAGTAGTGGTGTATGGCATGCATGTCAAACAAAGGTGTTAGTTGGTGGTTCTCTACACCTATTTTCAAAGCCTTTTGCAAATCCCTGACAGGAAAAAGAGAAGAGGTAACCCTACCACAGTCTGCATCCACTACATTCTGTATTACCAGAGCATTAGTATGGAGGATAGAGTTGACTGCACTCTCCAAGGCAGGCAAGGTTTGTAGAACAAGTTCCATTTGGTACATATTAGCCATGCCGGTCCACAACTCATTAATGGAAGAGCCTAAGGTTCGGGAATAAGAAGCAATATCCTGTACTGCATGCTCAAGTCTGGAAATGTGGAAGGAATTCATCCTAATGGTTTTGTGTTGAGTAGCAAGTGAAGCCAAACGGTTATACCTATCCCGCAGTTCCTCCACATCCTCATCCATTGCGGTTCCAAACAACATGCGGGAAAGTTGCCCAATCCCATCAATCAAGCCCCGTTTAGTACGGTTAGGAAACGAAAGAGCTGCGTAGTTCTCCAAAGCCAGGGTTAGAGTATCATTCAAGTACTTTATGCGGTCATGCATCAGACGCAGGAGACCGTCTTCAGGAGCATTGATATCCATCTGCAACACAACCCCAGTCACTTGTTCCGTTATTGTCCTCAGTGTGCCTGGTATTTCCACCAGAGCAGTAAACGGGTACTGGACCCACAGGACATCCTCGACCAGAGAAACCCGGCCCAAATGAGCAGAGAGGGCCCCGGCTTGAGGTGCGCAGGGTCTGCAGCCAGAACGGAGCGCAGAAGGAAGTAGAAGGTGAGGGACAACATTTCCTGGAACCAAGCAGAAAACCCTTATTGGCGAGGACGCAGGTTATAGTCGTGTGTTGGAAAGATAGACAAAGCATCGTCAGGCTGAGGCAAACAGGCGGTTCTCGCTGGTACAACTAAAGTCGAATCGATGACCTCAGGCTGGGCGTCTGTCTTTTGAAGCGATCACTATGCACAATTTCGTATGAATTAAAAATGAGATCATAAAGCTCAAATTTGTGACCACCTAGTTGCCTAACTATCTGGCGTGGGCCCACGAATTTAGGGGACAACTTCGAATGTCTCTCTGGGACTCGAATCATAACAAAGTCACCCACTTTCAAGGAAACAGGGGCGGCACGCTTGTGTTGCTGCAAGCACATAGCCTCAGATGTAGCCAGTAGTCTATTTCTGTCTTCGATATGAATGTCTGTGAAAACCTTGAGTTGAACCTTAGAATAATCATCTACATTATATACAGGTGAATGAGAACTACCAAGCAGGTCATACGGGAGTCTCTTCTCAACCCCAAAAATTATGTAGTGGGGAGATTGTCCCGTTGACTCACAAACACTGCTGTTTATGCTTGCTGCAACATATGCCAGCCAGTCCTCCCATGTATGCTGAAGTCCGCTAACGACCGGGCGCAAGACATCTAAAATCTTCCTATTCGCGCGCTCAACAAGGCCGTTGCTGGCTGGGTGATAACTGACTGTAAAAGATTGGGTAATGGCAAACTGTTTGCATATTTCTGCTAAAAGTTGATTTCGAAACTCGGTTCCATTATCACTTAACAACACTCTAGGTGTAGAATACGGACAAATGAGATGAGTTATCAGGGCATGAGCAATGGACTTAGCAGATTTATCTTGCACTGGGGCTAAAACAACGTACCGAGACAAGTGATCTACACAAACTAAGAGGTACCTAGAGCCCTGGTGGCTGGCGGAAGCTGTAGCAAGTCAATAGAAACTACATCCCAAGGCCGGGCAGGGGGCGGGTATTCTAGGATGGGCGCAGGCCTAGGCACCGTCCCTTTATGTTGGGCACACTTGACACACTTAGCCACATACGCGTCAATATCTACACGCATGGTTGGCCAAAAATAGACCGCTCGGGCCGCTGTTAGTGTGCGCTCCCTCCCGGGTGACCAGCAATGATCGCGTCATGAACTAAGTTCAGCACCGCCGGTACATAACACCCGGTATCACAAACTGTGCAACAGACTCCTTTTTGCGGGGCCAGTAGCGGCACAGGACACCGTCCTGTGACAAGAAGAATTGTGAAAAAGACACAGGTAGAGGCGGGAGACTTGTTTCGTCACCCGACTCCAGAGCGTATATTACCTTACCCCAAACGTCATGGCGACGCTGGGCTGCTGCTAAATCCTTAAGACTGAAATTTTGAATTTCAGCAAGCGCTTCTGCCACTGAGCCAACAGGTACGTTCCTAGACAGTGAATCCGCGACGACATTCGCGCGGCCAGGTAAATACTTAAAGGTTGGCCCAAACTCCTGGATAGTCAGGTACCACCGTGCGAGGCGACCGGTGAGGTTTCTACCTTTAAAAAGCTCGGTGACTGGCGCGTGGTCCGTAAAGACAGTGATAGGATAGCCAAGGATAATATCCCTAAAATGTTTAAGAGCCCAAACAACCGCTAGGGTTTCCTGATGGGTCACTGAATAGTTCGACTCAGCCTGGTTTAAAGTACGACTTGCGTACGCAATAGCGCGATTTTTACCGCGAGCGTCCGGTTGCATCAAAACAGCACCAAGACCCAGGGCTGAGGCATCTGTAAAAAGTGTAAAAGGGACGTTGTAGTCCGGGAATGCCAAGGCTGGAGCGTTGATTAACGCTGACTTCAAGTCTGTAAAACTCTTGTGTTGTGGGGCATTCCAGTGAAAAGGGACCTCTTTCTTTAAGAGTTGTGTTAGAGGCGAAGCAATTTTGGCAAAACCTTGTATGAAAGGCCTATAGTAGCCGGACAACCCAAGGAAAGACCGAACGTTTTCGACGGTCTTGGGTTGCGGAAAATTCTTTATGGCCGATATTTTATCGTCCATCGTGGATACCATCTCCATCAACAGTGTGGCCTAAAAGGTGATTTTCGCCTTTAAAATTCACATTTAGTCAGCTTGGCCTTAAGGCCAGCGCCTCTGAGTTTAAGCAGAACTGCTTCTAGTTTAGCTAGGTGACTGGCGCCATCCTTGCTGCAGATGATTAAATCATCTAAATATGCATAGACTTCTTTGCCTATCATGTCTGAGAACAATGTGTTGATCATCCTCTGAAAAGTAATGGGTGCGGTTTTGAGGCCGAATGGCATCCTTAACCATTCAAAATGACCGCTAGGGGTACTGAAGGCTGTAATCTCTCTGGATTCAGCTGCCATCGGCACCTGCCAGTACCCACTTAAAAGGTCAAGACTACTGAAAATATTATTCCCTTGCCCCAGGGACATTAACAAGTCACCTAAAACAGGCAGAGGGTACCTATCATCCTCAGTCACCTCATTTACTTTCCTAAAATCGATGACAGGCCTGAAACTCCCGTCCTTTTTAGGGACTAGAAACAAGGGCGAGTTCCACGGAGACCGGGAATGCTGAATAACACCCTGGTCCAACATATCTTTAACCTGTTCATCTACAACCTGCCTTTGACTGTGTGGGAGTCTGTACGCAGGAATGTACACCGGTTTGGTGTCGGGTTTAACCCTAATGTTGTGTTCTGTCGCAGCAGTCGCACCTAAAGGTTCACCGGGCAGGGCAATGACATCACGATACTGATGTAAAAGTTTCAGAAGCGGGCCCTTAAGCTCGGGATAATCGACCACTTTGACTAAAGAATCGACAGATGAGGGCTGACAAGATGTGTCGCCGGCGGCGGGTTGACCCACTGCGCCGACACAAGGCCGCTGTAACTCTAAAGGGTCTGGGGACACCTGTCCGTCGAACGCTAAAGCGCGACCCAAAATGACTCCATTTCTGAGTTTAACTGGACCGCCAGTGGCATTAACCACTAAAGCTACGGTCCTACCTCCCTCGCGCACCGTGTTAAGGGTGGACTCTATCGCTAGCGTGTTGACACGACTAGGCCCTTCTAGGCAGATGTCACAACCTACGGTGGCGTTAGGGACTGACACAGGGACGTGCATTGCGGTTCGCTGAGGGATTTCGTGATTCCCCACGACTATCGCATTGACATTTTTCCATCCCCCACAAACGTCAGCTGGTGTTGGTGGTTGACCATGAAGTGAAGTGGTGCCCGCGCCATGCACCGGCACCGTGGAAAGAGTCGGCACGGTATGCACGACCGACTCAGGAGAAACACTTTCCCGACCCTTGCTGGGTATTTCTTCTTTCCCAGGGAGAAGCGAGGCGCACAGGTTGATCCATGGCCTTGAAACATCTCCCTTGAAACCTCACTGTATTACTATCTGGATGTATTACCATGCGGTTAGACCTCAGTGACGACAACCCAAGAAGACCGTCAGACGGCAGGGAAAAGTTGGACGTCACGTAAAAATCCAAACGCATGACAGGGGTGTTTCGTCCCAAACTCACTGGCAAACTCACCAACCCAAGGATGTTAAGCCTGTCGGCGGTGACACCGCAAAGGCTCAGGTCCGAGGGTCGTAGCTGGTAGCGGCCTCCCCGCGACGCGCGTTTCAAAGCTAAGTATGTCCTTTCAGACAACACATTAACCGCCGCGCCGGTGTCGACCGCAAATGACGCTTGTAGCGGACCCAGCTTGACTTTAAGCGCCATTATTTCAGGTTGACTGCACGCGGCCACAACAGATTCATACAAGCTACTTTTGTCAGCCTGCACTGCAGTCTCGGTATCCTCCCCCCCCCGGGTTGCTACCCTGGGTCGGTTTTGGGGGGGCGCTCGGCTTCCCCCGACCCCTTCACGAACTTTCCTGCTCGCTCTTTCTTTAACTGGAGCACAGAGAAACACTCCTCTGTGGTGTGTCTACCAGCACCGTGAACAAAACAGAACTTGCCAGTGTGGTAGCCCGCGGCTCGACTTTTTGAAGCGGCCGGGTCTTCTGAGAAGCAGATTTGCCTGACATCGGCGAGCCTCCCTTCTCCCTAGTAGCCTTGCGATCCCGCTGGCGTTTTAGACAATAGTCAACCGTATGACCGTCGCGCTGACAGTATGAACAGTGGCGCTTAGGCTTTTCGGTGGTGGCCGCCACCACTGATGAGGACGCGCTAACATTAGCGGCCTTCTGGTCGACAGAGGCTACAGGGGTGACTGGCGCTCCGTCTTTCTCCTCCATCTTAGTTTTTATTTTAAGCATGAAGTCGTGCAACTTGTCAGTGGGGCCGTAGGCTAGGGATAAAGAACCTTTTCGAAACTGGCCCTTGATGACAGCCATGTATACAAAAAATTCAAAAAATTTGAGAACATTGGATAGAGACATATTCTCTCCCTCAGTCCAGCCACCAGCTTTCAGATAGACGCCCATATCAGTAGACAACCGATAGGCGTCTACTTGTCCGGCTAAAAGCTCTTTACTCTCCACAGCTGAAATCAATTTGGTCACAGCTACATTAACACCTTTGACGAGGCTGTGCCTAACATCTTCCCCAAAAGACTCCAGAAAATGTGACCGAAACTGGGCATAATCCTTGGTTTGTTGCGGTTCCATGAACGTGCTGGTGAACATAACAGCTGATGCTTCTGACCCCGGCTTTAATCTAGACCTAATGAAGGAGATTTTATCACCCGGTTCTGACACAAATGAGTTGTTCATAACATCCTCGCATTGCAGGATGAAGTCTCTCGCACTGTAATCCGGTTCATTGCCTGCGAAAGCTCTGACTGATGCCGTAGTCGGCAGAAGTTTAATAGTGTTAGTAGCCATTGTTAATTCTTGGTTAGTCAAGATATTACCTTTGTTATCATGCGGGAGAGAAGAAGGAGAAGGAGGAGGAGGAACTCTGTCATGAGTTGACCCGCTCCTTAGGACATGGGAATTGACATCCTCGGCGGGCGCTTCCGAATCCTGCATCAACTTCTGGAACTCCTTGGCCAAAATTTCTATCTCTTTCTCAGACTGACCTGCCATTTAAAAAGGCTTTAGGAAAATAAGGATTCATGAGGAAAAATATGGGAAAAGGAAAAAGTATCACTGCTAAGTGTGTGCTCACTCGCCTCAGATGCTTCCAAAACGCATTAAAAAGATGGAAAAGAACAATGAGTGAATACTTAGCATGATAAAACTTCCCACTGTGCAAGAAAACACACAAAAGAAAGGAGAAAAAAAATGAAGGATTATATATAAAATGCAAACAATGTTCACAAATCAGGAAAAATATTAAACATCCCTCTACACCTGAATAAAATTCAACAGCCTAAGGGGAACAAGATACGGCTCCACACGGAGACACACAAAGCACGTAAAAAAAAAAATCACCTGAAATGTCATCAACAAGTGGTGTATTAATATAATTAGTGGTGTGTCAGCTACATGCATGTGAATACCATAAAAAAAAGTGTGAAGATTGTGCCCGTGGCACTCCTTCGTCCTCGGCTGGCTCGCCCTCGTCCTTGGCTGGCTGTCCCCGTCCTTGGCTGGCTGCCCTTGCGTCCTTGGATCGGCCAGAGAGACCGCCGGCAGTGCCCGGCAGCGGCTGGCAGCGGTGAGGAAGGGGCGGAGGAGCGACCACGCTCCACCAAGATCTCCACCAAGGCGAAGGTGAGCGCCCACCCACGAAGACTGTGTCGTAGGCAGACAAGTGGGCGTCCCAGAATTGGGAAGCGGGATCCCGGCAGTGGGCGATGTGGGCGCGCGTCGGGGCGGGGCGCGCGGGGCGGGGCGCGCGGGGCGGTGTGGTGGAGTGTGCTGACTCGACTCGGACGGGCCAAGGGGAATGGCGTTGCTTGTGTCAGCTTTCCTGCACACTTGCCTGTCTGCCCTTGACGACACTTGCCACCGTTAAGTGTTAAGTGGTAAAGAGAGAGATAACACAGAACACTTCGGAGAAGGTCCGGAAGCCGCTGTTCACCACTTTTGTTAGCCTTTTTGTTAGCTGTTTTTTTGTGTTTTTGTTTAAGGCGCGAACTGTTATCTCACGTCAGGTCCGGTGTACCGTTGCCTGCTTTCTCCAGTTGATAGAAGTCGTGAGACAACACAATAGCCTTTTAGTTAAGTGATGTGTGTTATGTGTTGGCCGAGCGGAGCCGTTAAGTTCACTTTGAGTTCACTTAATTTACTCTCTCTCTCTGGTTGATTAAATGGTTGTATTGCTTTTTAAATATATTCACAGAATAGTTACAGTATTTTGTGGACGAGTCGTAAGTCGTACGCACACTCCGAGAAGTCCTGTGCCCTCGTCCGCCGCCCGCTCTGATCTGCCGGCTTTTCTTGGTACAGGAGCGGCCAGCGGATAGCATGCTTGCTGCATCAGCACCGTTCCCACGGCAAGGAGCACCTCCTAAGCACAACGTAGCGTCTGTGTGTAACGTCCTGGCGCCACTGGGCCATGGCGATACGACATACATTCACACATTCACATTTTTTTATAATATACACATTACAATTTCCAACAGTCATAAAAAACAAAAAAGCACCGTTGAACAGGAAAACAAATGTAGAGGGAAATATAAAAAAGGAAAAAATATAATTGAAATAAAAATAATGGCGGCTTAAACAACAGCAGACCTTTAATCCGTCATTATTTTTTTTTTCCGTCATTCCAGCGTTTGGAGAATTGCTATAGTGGGTAGAGGGGGGTGGGGGGGGGTGACAGGAATGGTTCACAGTGCCACGGATCGACTAATTTTTTAATACATTTTCAAGCCTTCAGAAGTTCTTTCATCAGGCACAGGGCGAAGAAAACGAGGAACAATAATTACAATACTAACGATGATAATAATGAAAATAATTGCCTAAATAATAACAAATGTGAGCTTTATCAAAGCCTTGCTACATATCATTCATTTAGTGTTGCAAAGCTTCTGTGAGTGAGTTCCAATGCCACTTCATCTAATAGCAGAAGCGATCTGAATGTATAAAGAAGCTGATGTATAGGAGAATAGATTCAATAATGAATAGACGAATGATAGATGAAGAGGGGAAGGGAAGGGCAGGGAAGGGCAATGCGAGAGGCAGTAAAGAAGGAAGTAAAGAGGGTGGAAAGGAGAGAGAGAGAGAGAGAGAGAGAGAGAGAGAGAGAGAGAGAGAGAGAGAGAGAGAGAGAGAGAGAGAGAGAGAGAGAGAGAGAGAGAGAGAGAGAGAGAGAGAGAGAGAGAGAGAGAGAGAGAGAGAGAGAGAGAGAGAGAGAGAGAGAGAGAGAGAGTTAACAAACGCATCATATTTGCTTTATTCAAAATAGGCAAGAGAAAGTTCAGGAGTGGAAAGAGATTTGCTGGAGGAAAATATTTTCCTTCAGAGAGAGAGAGAGAGAGAGAGAGAGAGAGAGAGAGAGAGAGAGAGAGAGAGAGAGAGAGAGAGAGAGAGAGAGAGAGAGAGAGAGAGAGAGAGAGAGAGAGAGAGAGAGAGAGAGAGAGTAAATATTTCGGTTCAGATTAATAAATAAACACATGAATAATTAATGAAATATTGCTATAGAGACAGTGGCATGCAATTAAATAAAAATATAAATATTAAATAGATACACCAATAAACGGACAGATAGCTAAAAACACATAGATAGATAAATAGATAGATAAACAAATATACAGATAGATATTAAAAGATATGTTATGGGAAACCAGCTTGAAAACGCAATCAAATAAGTTTGGCAATGGAACCGTAACAGTGAATATTAATGCACGATATGAATCTTTATGACGCAGAAATCATGATGGTGAGGGAAAATAAATGATGAAAAATAAATGATAATGATAATAATAATAATAATAATAATAATAATAATAATAATAATAATAATAATAATAATAATAATAATAATAATAATAATATTAATAATAATATAAATAATAACAACAACAACAACAACAACAACAACAATAATAATAATAATAATAATAATAATAATAATAATAATAATAATAATAATAATAATAATAACAAATAATAATAATAATAATAATAATAATAATAATAATAATAATAACAATAAAGATTAATAAGAGGAAACAAAAAGACGACAACAAAACTCTCTCTCTCTCTCTCTCTCTCTCTCTCTCTCTCTCTCTCTCTCTCTCTCTCTCTCTCTCTCTCTCTCTAATGTCTCTTGCTCTCTCTCTCTCTCTCTCTGTGGCCCTCAACGCAAATTTCCACTCGTCTTCGCGTTTAGTGTTGTTTCCCCTTCAAACACTCGTGAACGTCGTGTGTGAAAGAAGAGAGGACGAGTGTAAAGAAGACGGGATGAGGCGAGGACGAGGCGAGGTATTGGGTGGCAGTATTGAGGGGAAGAAGGTTGAGGAAAAGGCGGATATTATTAGTTGCTAACAACCATCAGACCCACTGGAAGAAGCCTTAGCCGACCATCAGGCTGGGAACCTCTTCAGCCTACCGGCGCTATAGGCCGCACGTAAAAAAAAAAAAAAAAAAAAAAAAAAAATAGTGTAAAGGAAAGGGGAAGAAGAAAATGAGTGGTTCAAGCGAAGCATTATTATGTTTAAAGAAGACGGTAAAGAAGATAGAGAGGATGAGGCGAGGTGCGAGGTGACAGTGTCTGAAGGGAAATACTGCGAACAGATGTTGAGAAGAGACTGGAAGAGACAAGGTGAGAGTGTGAAGGGAAACACTGAGATGATCCCGAAGAAACAATTGAAGACATGCAACGAGAAGAAATTGGAGAAATAAATGGAAAAAATATATAAGAAGAAAAGAAATGGGAGAAAAAGTGGAAGCTCAGAAGAGATAAAATATCAAACGTGAAAAAGACAAGAAGAGATGAAATTATTGGAAAGATTTGCATGACGGAATATGAAAGCTAGGAAAAGGGAACGAATGAAATGAGGAAATAAAAAAAAACTAGAATGAATGATCGGCTACAAGAAATAGGAGAAGGAATTGAGAGGTAATTTAGGAAAATAAGAAATGAAAGACAGAGAAGAAATATGTGGCGAAGAATTGAATGCAAAGCAATTAAAGAAAAGAAGAAGTGAGAGAAGAAATGAAAGAAAGAAATGAAAGACAAGAAGAACTCCTACTCATAATCCATTCATTCCTCCGCCAATTCCTCCTTCCTCTCCCTTTCCTCCCTCTCCCAGCCATCCGTCAGCCGTCAGGACCAATACCTGCAGGTCGCCGTAGAATCCCGCGATTCCGTGAGAAGCTTAGCGCGAGAAGAATGGCAGGGTGGACTAGTTTATAAATGTCATGGAGAGAAGGGGAAGAGGGGGCTAGGGGAGCGCAAGAGGGGGGAATAGGGGGTGTTAGGGGGCGTTGGGGGCTAGGAAGGGAATCACAAGTTGAGAGAATAATTTGTTGGTCGGTTCAGGAAGCTCATCGTCACCGGGAGTCATTAATCGCCGAGGGAAAAGGAATAAAAGTTTCCCCCGAGTCTGGACGAAAGAAAGAAAATTGGAAGCTACTCCTTGTGCTGAGAGAGAGAGAGAGAGAGAGAGAGAGAGAGAGAGAGAGAGAGAGAGAGAGAGAGAGAGAGAGAGAGAGAGAGAGAGAGAGAGAGAGAGAGAGAGAGAGATTTACATAGATTTACATAGAAAATCAGACCACACAGACACCATGGTCCAGACTTGGTGGTCTGTCCTTAAACCTAAGTGATTTTACATTAATCAGAAGACTCCAAAACGTTGCATTTCTACTCTAGTTGATATTAAGTTGAAGGAAGTGACGGTCGAGCTTATTTTTGAAGAAGTCAATCGTGTTACACTGGACCACTGATAGTGGAAGCTTATTCCATTCTCGCACTACAACGTTGGTGAAGAAAAATTTGGTGCAGTCTGAATTTACTTGTCTACATCTGAGTTTTACGCCATTGTTCCTCGTGCGCAAAGTGTCATCGATCATAAACAATGTTGATCTGTCTACATTCGTGAAACCATTAAGTATTTTAAAACATTCGATCAGTTTTCCTCGGAGGCGACGTTTCTCAAGAGAGAACATGTTAAGGGTAGAAAGCCTTTCTTCGTAGGATTTGTTGCGCAAGGAAGGGATCATTTTCGTTGCCCGACGCTGAACACCTTCTAATTTAGCAATATCCTTTGCATGGTGGGGAGACCAAAACTGTACCGCATATTCCAAGTGGGGTCTGACTAAACTGTTGTAGAGCGGGAGTATTACATCTTTATTCTTGAATACAAAGTTTCTTTTAATGAAGCCCAACATTCTGTTCGCTTTATTTGCTGCATCGATGCATTGCTGTGAGAATTTGAGGTTTGACGCGATTTTGACCCCAAGTCTTTGACGCATTGAACGCTTTTGAGTTTAACGCCGAGCATTTCGTATTCGAACTTATTCCTCGTTCCAACTTGAAGGACCTGGCACTTGTCTACGTAGCATCTCCCATCTATCCGACCAAGCTGAAATTTTGTGCAAATCCTCTTGGAGGCTTTGCCTGTCTTCGTCAGTGAGAACCGAGTTGCCAATCTTTGTGTCGTCTGCAAATTTACTAATGCGGTTATTGAGTCCAACATCCACGTCGTTGATGTAAATAATGAAGAGCACTGGGCCAAGGACCGAGCCCTGAGGGACGCCACTAGTGACAGGCGCCCACTCTGAGTTAAATCCGTCAATCACTACTCTTTGTTGTCTGTTGCTCAACCAATTCGCGATCCATTGGTGTACTTGACCGTCAATACCTATTTGCTTTAATTTGTAAAGTAATTTGTGATGCGGGACTTTATCAAACGCTTTCTGGAAATCAAGATAGACTACGTCCAGTGATTTGGTTACGTCATAAACAGTGAAGAGGTCGTTATAAAAGGTTAATAGGTTTGATAGGCAGGATCTTTTGTTTCGGAAGCCATGTTGTGAGTCCCCAATCAATGAGTGGCTTTCAAGGTAATTCACAATTTTGTCTCTAAGTATGCCCTCAAGTAGCTTACCTACAACCGAAGTTAGACTAATGGGCCTGTAATTACCTGGTACTTTTTTGTCTCCTTTCTTGAAAATCGGTGTCACGTTAGCCTTTTTCCAATCTGAAGGGACGATGCCTTGTCGCAAGGACATATTGAATACGGTTGTGAGGGAGGAGAGTATTTCGCTCTTTGTTTCTTTCAGCAGAGTTGGATATACTTTGTCAGGTCCAGGACTTTTATTTGTTTTAAGAGAATTGAGAGCTTTAAGGACTTCATCGGTTGTTATTTCAAAATTAGGCGATGCATGCTCGAGATTTACAATAGTACTGGTGTTGGTGGTAGCGAGAGGAAGACTGTTAGTATTAAACACCGAGGAAAAGTAATTGTTTAAGAGGTTTGCAATGTGTTGGCTGTCAGTCACTAGTGCACCGTCGCTGTTTGTTAAAGGTCCAATACCACTTTTGATCGCCTTTCTGTTGTTTATGTAACTGAAGAAAGATTTCGGATTATTTTTACAGTTGGCTGCAATATTTTCTTCGTATCTACGCTTTGCCTGACCTACTAGTCTTTTTACTCGTCGCCTGGCATCATTATAAAGTCTAATGTTTTCGGGCGTGCTTTGTTCTTTCTTTAACCTGTAAAACAATTTTCTCTCATTGACTGATTGTTTAATTTCGCTATTAAACCACGGTGGGCTTTTATTAGTGTTAATTCGCTTCTCGCACAAGGGGACGAATGTGTTCTGCTGAGTGAGTAAGTGATTTTTAAGGCTTAGCCAGGCTTCCTCTACGTTGCCGTCATCTGATAGTTGTATTTCTGTTAGTTTTTGTCGGATTTCTACGAAGTTAGCTCTTTTGAAATTGGGCACCTTTACTTTATTTTCAGTCACTGATGATTGAGCTTTAATATCGACGCGCACTAATTTATGATCGCAAGAACCGAGGTGTTCTCCTACCGTGACACTACTGACTAGGTTATCTTGGGTCGTTATAACAAGGTCGAGTATATTATTTTGTCGAGTTGGCTCAGAAACCATTTGGCTTAGATAATTTTCTTCTAGAAATTCGATCATTCTATGTGACTCGCCTTCTGTACCTGACAGTGTCGCCCAGTCGATATGGGGGAGGTTAAAGTCTCCTAATATCAGTGAGTCGCTGTTATTAAGTGACTGCCTTAAGACGCTGTACATTTCAAGGTCGTCATCGAGTGATTGCCCGGGAGGTCTGTAGGTGACAGATATGTTTAATTTGACTTTTGCAATGTTTACTCGCACGCACAAATGTTCAACGTTACTGTTTCCCGGTGTTTTGTCAGTGGGTTGCAAATAGCTTTTGACATAAAGGGCGACGCCACCGCCTCTACGGTTTACACGATCTTTGTTGAAGAGTCTGTAGCCATCTATGTTGTATTCGGAACTTAAATCAATATTTGTGGTGTCGATAAATGTTTCGGTTATAGCAATTATATCAAAATTTTCTGTTAAAGCAAGACATCTCAGTTCATCAAATTTGTTTCTTAGGCTACGCGCATTGACTCTAAGGATTTTTAAGTTATCTAGAGGCTTGGTAATAGAGGTGGTGGTACTTGCGGGATCACGGTTACGGGTTTGTTGTGATGCACGGCGTCTATTTACACGGGCGGGGTGGAGGGACGTGGCCGTGACTCGTTTTTTGTTCGGATGACACGCACTGCTTCGTTGAGGAGCCTTCCGAGTCTGGCTGCCCCGATGGGAGAAAGGTGCAATCCGTCCCTGTGGAAGAGCTCATTTTGTCCATAGAAATTGTCCCATGCGTTTAGGAACTCCACGTCAAGCTCCCTACAAAGAGTCTGTAAGCGGTTGTTTAGGCTGAAGGCCTTACTGAAAAAGTCGCTCTCCGCCCAAGTCCGTGGTAGAACTCCTGAAATCAAAATGTTAGGGGATTTAGTCTTATACTGCTGGATGAGCCTACGGTACTTCTCCAGGAGTTCCTCAGACCGGGTCGTGGTGACGTCGTTCGTACCTGTGTGAATAACAAACAGTGAATCATTAGTAGCCTGGGGGGAGATCTCCTCAAGAGCAGCATTCACATTCACACCCGACTTCTGCTGAGAGAAGGTCGTGACCTCACCCCGCTGCGCCCCACAACATCGCTTGCCCTGTGTTTTCGTCGTGCTCTTGGGCGTTTGTGTGTTCTCGCTTGTGGACCTTGTGTGATTTCCCGACACGTGTTTGGTGTGTGTTCGCTTGTGGTTTCTGCCTGTGGTTGCCTCTGTGATCTGGCTGTCTCCGGGTGTTCTGCGTGGGTTTCAGAGTGATTCAAGTGTGTTGTGTTTCCGGTGTTTTTGCGTGTGATCTGGCTGTCTCCGGGTGTTCTGCGTGGGTTTCAGAGTGATTCAAGTGTGTTGTGTTTCCGGTGTTTTTGCGTGTGATCTGGCTGTTTCCGGGTGTTCTGCGTGGGTTTCAGAGTGATTCAAGTGTGTTGTGTTTCCGGTGTTTTTTATGCTTGTGATCTGGCTTATTCCGGGTGTTCTGCGTGGGTTTCAGAGTGATTCAAGTGTGTTGTGTTTCGGTGTTTTGCGTGTGATCTGGCTGTTTCAGGTGTTCTGCGTGGGTTTCAGAGTGTTTCAAGTGTGTTGTTTTTCCGGTGTTTTTGCGTGTGATCTGGCTGTTTCCGGGTGTTCTGCGTGGGTTTCAGAGTGATTCAAGTGTGTTTTGTTTCCGGTGTTTTTGCGTGTGATCTAGCTGTTTCCGGGTGTTCTGCGTGGGTTTCAGAGTGATTCAAGTGTGTTGTGTTTCCGGTGTTTTTGCGTGTGATCTGGCTGTTTCCGGGGGTTCTGCGTGGGTTTCAGAGTGATTCAAGTGTGTTGTGTTTCCGGTGTTTTTGCGTGTGATTTGGCTGCTTCTAAGTGTACTGCGTGGGTTTCAGAACGTTTTGAGTGTGCTGTTTTGTTTCCGGTGTTTTTGCGTGTGATTTGGCTGTTTTCGAGTGTTCTGCGTTTCGAGTGTGTTGTGTTTCCAGTGCTTTTACGTGTGATTTGGATGTTTATAGTGCTCTGCGTGGGTTTCAGAGTGTTTTGAGTGTGCTGTTTTACTTCCGGTGTTTTTGCGAGTGACTTGAGGGTGTTTAGTCGTGCTTGTGCTTGGGTTTCTGAGTGTTTCGTGTGTCCCGAGTGTGACTTTGTGTTCCCGAGTGTCTCACGCGTGATTTGGGTGTGTCGACAACCCACCCTCTGAATTCCCTGAGGATTCAATCTGCTCCTCCTCATTACACCCTCTTTAAATCCCCTAGAGGATTAACACTTCCTCACCCCTTTCCCTCACCTCACCTAAGCCCCCACCCACCCTCGCTCACCTCACATCCCTTTTGCTCCTCCTCATCCCCTAGAGGATTAGCCCTTCCTACTCCTCCCTCACCTCCACATATTTCTAAGCCCTTCCCCCCTCACTCACCTTACCTCACATCCTATTTACCCATCCCTTCACCCACCTTACCTCGCCTCTTTCTTAACCTTTCTTGTTCTCACACACCTCACTCACCTCACATCCCTTCCTACTCCTCCTCTCTCCCACTTACCTCCTTTCCCAAACTCCCTCTCACTCATCTCACCTATTTCCTAACCCTCCTTGATCTCACACACCTCACTCACCGCCTCCCTTTCCCCCTCTTTACTCACCTCACATCCCTTCCTACTCCTCCTCTCTCCCACCTCACCAATTTCCTAACCCTCCTTGATCTCACACACCTCACTCACCGCCTCTCTTTCCCCCTCTTTACTCACCTCACATCTCTTCCTACTCCTCCTCTCTCCCACCTCACCTATTTCCTAACCCTCCTTGATCTCACACACCTCACTCAGCGCCTCCCTTTTCCCCTCTTTACTCACCTCACATCCCTTCCTAGTTCCTACTCCTCCTCTCTCCCACCTCACCTATTTCCTAACCCTCCTTGATCTCACACACCTCTCTTTCCCCCTCTTTACTCACCTCACATCCCTTCCTACTCCTCCTCTCTCTCACTTTTCCTCCATTACTAAACTACCTCTCACACACCTCAACCCCTTTCCTAATCCCCTTCACTCTGTGTTTAATCTCTTCATTTTCAGCTAAGATGGCGCCTAAGAAGTGCAGTACTTGTAACGGTAGCTTCTCAGCTCACTTTTTTACAGGGCGTTCTGCTGTCTGTCGACTGTGTCTGTCCAGGCAGCATCTCGAGACAAGACTGCAGGAGCAGGAAGAGAAGATGAAAGAAGGCCAGAATAAAATAATAGAGCTTTCTCTCACCAGGCAGCATCTCGAGACAAGACTGCAGGAGCAAGAAGAGAAGATGGAAGCAGGTCAGAATAAAATAATAGAGCTTTCTCGCACTGTTGCCTCCTTGCAGGAATTCATCCAGGCTAACGTTGCTGTGGTGCCAAACCCTTCTCCAACCGCCCCCTTGCCCTCAGCGGTACCGTCGACACCAGCGGACAACACCACGCAACGGGAGGATGCTAGTGGCACCGACCATGATGGCTTCACCGTCGTGAATGGAGGAGCCAAGCCAGCCAGACAAGCGATTTATCCTGTTCATTGCTTCAACAGGTTTGCCATTCTGAGAGAGAGAGAGAGAGAGAGAGAGAGAGAGAGAGAGAGAGAGAGAGAGAGAGAGAGAGAGAGATTAATTATCGCAGAATTTTAGATAATAATAATTTTTCCATCTTTTAGTCAATACTACATAACTACTTTAACAGAGGGAATAGGCTAGCGGAGGGTTACGTTCTGTGGAGTTCGCTAATGATGTATTAGTACGCATAAGCTGTTGAAATTTACCTAGGAGGGAGAGGTGGGTGGGGAGGAGCCTTCATCTTTTCTGTCCTGTCCTACCACACGTAGATTACTAGTAGTAGCGGTAGTAAACAGACACCCTCGCCATAGACCGATAGGTCTTCTGGTGTCTGTTCTTCCTATGTATTCCTATGTAGGTGGTGGCGTGGTGGCGGGATAGAGGGTATCCCTTACTATCGCCGCCACCCTCTCTCTCCCTCTTATTGTTAACTATTAACTACTTTTAAATAAGTTATACATACTCTGTGTACATTTTATATGATAGTCATGTATGAAGAATTCGTTTTTTGTGGGTCAAAACAGTCAGTTGGAAGACATCCCTGTACGTTGTGGGAGCGTGGCTTGTGCGACGATGTCAAGTAGGGTGACAACTGGCAAGGACAGTGCGCCGGTCACCCAAGCTGAGTCACCCAGAGACACACCTTATGGATGGTGTGGAAAATAAGTCAAAACACGATAATTTATAAGGAAAAAAAAAGTTCTTGAGTGAGTGAAGGAGGGAGGGAGACAGTGAGTGATGAATGAGGGAAGGAGGGAGAGACAAGGTGGATGATGAGGAGGGAGGGAGGAAAGGAGAGCAAGTGCTAAAGGGAGAAATGGCAACACAGTCTCTTGAGGCAGCCACGGCCACAGTGACTTAATGTTATCTGAAGACTACAGTACTGATGACCACAGAACTACATGAACAGGACACTCAGCGCGGAGGGAAAGTAATCAGCTGGGCGGGGCGTTACGCGTATTTCTCCGCCTCCGGGAAGCAGCAAGGGCTGATTCGTTCCCTCGTGCCCCGCTGTGTTCAAAAATTATTCGGCGTGGCGGGGCTGAGCGTGGTGCCGGGCGGGGACGTAAAGCACAGAGGGCGAGGGTAAAGCAGCAGGCGTGGCGGGGCAGCAGGACGCCGAGGGTGGGGTGAGTGTAGAGTGTTTGTGTCACAACCCTTAGGCTTGTGTGGGGTGAATAGGTGGTGGTGGTGGGGAGGATGGGGATGGAGAATAGGGGAAGGGGTAATGGGGGGACAGGAAGTGGGAGGACAAGGAGGGGAAGGGTAAGAGTTGAGAGAATAATTGTATGGCAATATTATTATTGCTGTTACTGTTTTTGTTGTTGTTCCAGTAGTAGTAGTAATTGTTCTTTTTTCTTCGTCGTGTTCTTTTTCTTTCCTTCTATATCACTGAGGTAATGGAAAAGAAAGGTTGAGAATGGGAAGAGAAGAGGAAGAAGAGAGTGAAAGGGAGATGAGGAGGGGAGGGAGGTGGGGGGGATAGTGCTTGTTATCATCATTGCTGTTATTGTTGTTGTTGATTTTACTATATTGTATTTAGCCCAAAATAATAAGGAGGAGAAGGAGGAGGAGGAGGGAGGGAGTAATGGGGAGGTGCTATTATGATTCATCTTAATTAATTGTTACTGCTTAATTTCACAGACACACACACACATACACACACACACACATACACACACACACACACACACATTAGCGTGTTGTCAGGTCAGCAACAGGCGGATCTAAACACACTGGGGTGTTAATGGTTCTCTTTGAAGCTCCTAAAAGCTATGGCTTCCGTGGTGGCTCATGTGCCCCGCAGCCTCGCCTCAATTAGTTCGAATCCGCTTCATGGGGAGTTCGATCAATTATTACCTCTCGTCTGGTTTCCCAGCGTGCTTATTAACAGTTTTTTTTAAGTGTAATGAGTAAGATGATTATAGTAGTAAAGAGCAAAGGTAAGGTTATTAATATTACTGTGAGAGGTGAATCAGGCAGAGAGGGAGTGCGGACACCACGAGCCGCCTGTCCCGAACACCTGAGACGCCGAGGAGGAGGAAGTGAAAGTGACGTGAGAGGAGGAGAAGGAGGACGAATATTATAGATTATGGAAATAGAGGGACAGAGGTAGTGTAAGGTAAATAGTAGTAGACAGTACAATGATAATAGATAATAGTGACTTCAATGGTGTTACTATTACAGCACTGCCAGTCCCAGTTTTCAGCAGGCTTTTTTGTTTCCATTTATTTTTGCATTTGGGTTGCTTCTTTTAATGCAAAAAAATACTACTGTTACTATTTATTTCATGATGCTGTTACCACGTGTTGCATTATTTTTACTATCGTTACTATAATTGTACTTGTTATTGCACCTTCCACGTATTAGCGTTATTAGCCTGCTGCTGTGAATGTGGCAGAATGAAATATTATACTTGATCGTTTCTTTGTACTGAACCGACTAGATAATATTTGTTTTATTGTATATGTAATTTTTAGAGATTGAAAGAAAGGTGTGACAAGAGATGAGGACAGGAAGAGAAACAGTATGACGAAGAGGTGAAGGAGAAGGAGGAGGAGAGAAGAAGGAGGAGGAGGAAGGAAAAATGAACTATACAGAAATAGTAGGTCGCTTGAAATGCACCGTAGAGAGAGAGAGAGAGAGAGAGAGAGAGAACCGTCGCCCACAGGTGGTATTTGTATCATTGTCACGCCCACCGCCTCAGATGACAAGCTGTTACCTGGAGGAAAAGGAGTAGGAGGAGGAGAAAATGAAGTAAAAAGGAGATATTACATAAATGGTCGTCTGGGATTTAAAATAAAGTAAAATAGGAGGAGGAGGAGGAGGAGGAGGAGAAAAATAATAATGAAGATTTAATGATGGTAGAAGATTAGGAAAAGAATGTAAGGCGGAGAGAATGTCGTTGTTGTTATTTTTTTACAGTATGGGAAGCAGCTCAAGGCCTGAAATAAAGGAGAGAAGATGAAAATGAAAAAGAAAATATTAAGGAAAAATGAAACAAAGGAGTAACAACTAAAGAGGGATGAAGAAGAAGAAAAATATTGATAAAAAGGGAGGAGGAGGAAGAGGAAATAAAAAAAAAGATTACAGTGAGAGGTTACTGTATAGAGAAGTGAAAGGGAATTTTTAGAAAAAAAATACAGAAAAAAGGTGGTTAAGAAAAGAAAATTTAATAAAGAACATAAATAACAACAGGAATACAACATACTTGGAGATGGAAAAGGAGAAGCAGAAAGAGGAGGAGGAGGAGGAGGAGAAGAAGGAGGAGGAAGACCTATGCATTAATATACGGTGTTGGGGAAGGGTGGGGGTGTTGGTAGATAGATAGATAGATATTGGTAATAACAACAATATCAACTGATTAAAGAATAACGAAAGCATTATACCTATTAAATTGCTCTCTCTCTCTCTCTCTCTCTCTCTCTCTCTCTCTCTCTCTCTCTCTCTCTCTCTCTCTCTCTCTCTCTCTCTCTCTCTCTCTCTCTCTCTCTCTCTCTCTCTCTCTCTCTCTCTCTCTCTCTCTCAAATAACAATGAGAGAAAACAGAAAAAAAAGGGGAAGCGGATGCCGCGCCAAAACACTCGGCCGGCGTCCTGCCATCCCAGACTCGACAAACGCAGCCTTTGCGCCGTCACGGTGTTTACGATTAATTTAATATTCCCGTTTGGAGTTGTTCTGCAGTTGTCTGGAGTTCTTGCCCTCCCCCGCCTCGGCGGTGCTGGGGAGCGTCAGGGAGCCCAAGGTCTCCCTGGCAAGCGTCGCAGGGCTCAGGGGTTCCGGCAGGGCGTCTTGGCTCCCTCGGGGCGTCCATGGCGGTGCCGTAGATCCCGAGTGTCCAGGGGCGGGGGAAGGGAGTGCGTTTGGTGTTGTGTGCTGGTATGGGCGGGTCTTTTCTGGGGTGAAGGAGATTCATTCGTATCAGCACACAGCACCAAGGAAAGGCGATTTCAGAACAACTCCACGACAGGGATATTACAGATGAAAAACATCGAAAAAAAGGAAATAAACAAAAAGAACATCAGAAATAATACAGGAGAGGAATTCCAGGAAATAGATAAGATAGAAAAACACCATGAAAAAAGGAAAAAAAATAAGACAAAAACACACAAAATAATCCAGCATGAAGGCCTTTGGTGCCGTATGTTGGTATGGGTGAGCCTTCTCTGGGGTGAAGGAGACTCCCCTGTAGCAAGATGCGGCACCAGGAAAAGGCGATGTAGATACTCTGCACAACACCAGCACACGACAAGTAAAGAAAAATAACACCGGAGACGGTGATACAGAAAAGGAATACCAGAAAAAAATCAGATACAAAACACAACATTGGCAAAACGAACAACTAGAATTAAGGACTTTGGTGTGGTATGTTGGTATGGGTGAGCCTTCTCTGGGGTGAAGGAGACTCAGCTGTAGCAAGATACCGCGTCACGGAAAGGCGATGTAGATACTCCACACCACACCAGCACACGGGAAATAAAGAAAAATGACGCCGGAGAAAGGATAATATTGAAAAGGAATACCAGGAAAAAGATACTTATAAACACATCATCAAGAAGGGAAAACAACAACAACAACAAATCGAAGTAATAATCTAGCACACAGACGTTCGGTGTGGTATCTTGGTTCGGGCGAGGCTTCTCTGGGGTGAAGGAGACTCATCTGTAGCAGGATTCGGCACCAAGAAAAGCCGATATAGAAACAGCACCAGAAAAAAGGAAAATGAAGGAAGAATGAAGGATGCTGACCCTGACCTAATTGTCGGGGTGGGATGCTGACCCCAGCTTGAATGTTGGGGTGGGATGCTGACCCTGACTTAATTGTCGGGGGTGGGATGCTGACCCTGACTTAATTGTCGGGGTGGGATACTGACCCCAGCTTGAATGTTGGGGTGGGATGCTGACCCCAGCTTGAATGTTGGGGTGGGATGCTGACCCTGACGTAAATGTCGGGGTGGGATGCTGACCCTGACTTACTGTCGGGGTGGGATGCTGACCCTGACGTAAATGTCGGGGTGGGATACTGACCTTTAAAGGAAGGAAAATGAGTTGTTACGATGTCTTAGTTTTATCGACAAAGGAATCGACTTTTTGAGAAAAAAGAAAGGATAACGAGTTATTGCGACGTGTTTTTATCAACAAAGGAATCAACGTTTTGGAAACAAAGAAAGGAAAATACGTTTTTGAGTTGCTTTAGTTTGATCGACAAAGGAATCAACATTTTGGAAACAAAGAAAGGATAACGACTTATTGCGACGTGTTTTTATCGACAAAGGAATCGACGTTTTGGAAACAAAGAAAGGAAAATATGTTTTTGAGTTGGTTTAGTTTTATCGACAAAGGAATCAACATTTTAGAAACAAAGAAAGGATAACGAGTTATTGCGACGTGCTTTTATCGACAAAAGAATCAAGGTTTTGAAAACAAAGAAAGGAAAATATGTTTTTGAGTTGGTGTAGTTTTATCAACAAAGGAATCAACATTTTGGGAGCAAAGAAAGGATAACGACTTATTGCGACGTGTTTTTATCGACAAAGAAATCAACATTTTGGAAACAAAGAAAGGATAACGAGTTATTGCGACGTGTTTTTATCGACAAAGAAATCAACATTTTGGAAACAAAGAAAGGATAACGAGTTATTGCGACGTGTTTTTATCGACAAAGAAATCAACATTTTGGAAACAAAGAAAGGATAACGAGTTATTGCGACGTGTTTTATCGACAAAGGAATCAACATTTTGGAAACAAAGAAAGGATAACGAGTTATTGCGACGTGTTTTTATCGACAAAGAAATCAACATTTTGGAAACAAAGAAAGGATAACGAGTTATTGCGACGTGTTTTATCGACAAAGGACAAAGATACGGCACCAGGTAGAGGCGATGTAGATACTCTACACAACACTGTCACACGACAAATAAAGAAAAATAACACCGGAGACAGGATAATACAGAAAAGGAATACCAGGAAAAAGAAATCAGATACAAAACACAACATTGGCAAAACGGGGTGTAGTATGTTGGCACGGGTGAGCCTTCACACACACACACACACACACACACACACACACACACACACACACCATCTCTCTCTTCCGGCCTATCCCTCTCTCTCTCTCTATCTAACTCTTTCTATCTCACTTCCTTTACTCCATTTTAAATTCAGTCTAAACATCCTTTCTCCTTCCCCTCCTCGTCACTCGTCTTTCCTTCCTCTCCCTACCTCCCCTCTCCCTTCACCCACTCTCCCTTCCCCTCACTTCCCATCAGCCCTTCGAGGAATTAAATTAATGAGCCTACAACTTGGTGACACAGTGACGCCTCTCCCCTTTCCCTTCCCTCTCCCCTCCTCCTTTCTCCCCCCCCCCTCCCCTCCTCTATCCTCTCCACTCCCTCCCCTCCCTCCCCTGTTTCTCCCTTCTCCCTGTATACCCAATCTCCCTTCTCTCTCCCATCTCTCTCACCTTTCCTTTCATCTCCTTCAACTCACGCCTCCTTTCCTCCCCTCGTTCCCCTCACATAATTACCTTAACTGTCTACACAAGAAGCCGATAAGAGGCTGTTTGGAGGAGGAGGAGGAGGAGGAGGAGGAGGGGAGGAAGGGAGGATCGGGGGGTTGAAGTTGGGGAGGAAGGAAAGTTTAAAGTGTGTTTGTATAAGAGGGTTGATTGTTGTTGATGGTGGTGGTGGTGATGATGGTGGTGGTGGGGGGGGGGGGGGGTGTTGTGGTGCTATTGGTGGTGATGGTGATGTTCATGTTATTGATGTTGTTTGTGTTGTAGTTGTAGT
>NC_066509.1:36392010-36417010 GCF_024679095.1 Eriocheir sinensis
TAAAAGCTTCTCGAAAAGCTATTAAAAAACTGCAGGCGAGGGCAAGGCAAAGGCAACCCTTGATCAACCAAACCGTAGCGTCGATGCGGCTTGCAAGAAACTGTGTAACCAACGACGCCTCCGACAAGCGAACTCATACAACACGACGCGGCCAAACCAGGAGTCACATTTCCATTTTGTTATGTTATGAATACAGTTAACTGACGTCTAGGGTTTGATTTGTGTTGAAAAGATAGCTAACTGTGGCATAACATAATTGTAAGGTTAAGTGAAAGCAAATGGTACAATTTTTATTATTATTAAAACTTAACCTAATAAGACAATTAATTAGAACATATGACAAAATAGGCAATGACAAGAATAAGTGGTTTGGCTCACTGAGGTGATTAGTTATTGTTACAATTACACATAAGGAACTAAGTATGAAAATTATCTTTGAGGAACCAAATATGAATTACAATTGTGGAAGGAAATATTAGTTCACTGAGGTTTTTTAGTTTAGAGTTAAGAATTACACATAAGGAATGTAAATATATATATATATATATATATATATATATATATATATATATATATATATATATATATATATATATATATATATATATATATATATATATATATATATATATATATACAAGTGGGAATGGGTATGTGGATAGATGTGTGTGTGTAAGTGTGTGTGTCAGACCCCGTGGTGAATCCTGGTTAGCTCACAACAGGTGAAGAGTCCTTGCGTCCTCGGGAAAGTGAGCTACCTCGGACGAAACTGCCGGGGTTAGCTTGTGGAGGTCTATTTATAAGCGAGACGAGTCCGCGAAGTGTGAGGCTTTTTGATATTTAATTGAATGATGGGTGAAGCCTCGGTGTGGAGTCACGAGTCCTCGACGAGTGCGGCTGAAGCTTCGAGGATTCGTGCGTGAGTTGGTTATTGGTGAAGTGGTGATGTGATGATGGCGCGCTTCGAGGCTCGAGTAGACGAGGGTACCATAACAGTACACAAATGCACGCAGTCTATTACCCAAAAAGGACGAAATTAGGGCGTATATTGCAACTGAGAAACCAGATGTGGTAGCCATCACAGACACTTGTGCCAACTCTGCACATCTAGTATCTGAACTGTCATTTCCCGGGTACGAATGCTTCCCCAAAAATTGAATGCTCAAGAAAGGAGGAGGAGTAATTTGCTACGTAAAAAGTACGCTCCCTGCCATAAAAATAGACAAACAGGACGCAGAGAATTACGACTCCGTCTATGTGGAAATAACTGCGAATAATAAGAAACTAACACTTGCGACCGTATACAGGCCTCCAAAACAACAGGCAGCAGACGACACTGCCCTGTGCGAAGAGCTTCACTCTTTAACACAAAGAAGCAATAATAATTGGGGACTTTAATTGCCCTAACATTGACTGGGGACAATTGACTTGAGATCAAGAGGGTAACAGGTTAATAGAAATGGTGGAGGATTCGTTCCTCACTCAAGTTGTAACTCAACCAACAAGAGAAAACAATCTGCTGGATCTGGTATTAGTAAGCGACCCCGACCTCATTCGCGACTGTGAAGTTGGTGAAAAAATTAACGGTTGCGATCACCACTTAATCCGTTTCAATGTCAACATATGTCACAAACTCGTAGACAATCCGTCAGTGATACCAGACTACAAAAAAGCAAATTTCAACCTAGCCCGTGAGCTGCTTCCCTCTGCGACCTGGGACCAACTTCACCTAACCGACAATACAATCGACAACGTGTGGAACAACTTCAAAGATAAACTTTTGGGAGTAGAAAAGGCTACAGTGCCTACGAAACCCAGGCGAGTAAATGGTGCCGTAGATCCACCGTGGATGACCAGAGAAATAAAAAGGGCGTTAAACTTAAAAAAAAAAAGGAATTATAACCTAATGAAAGAGAATGACACGGCCAAAGCCCGTACACAATACCAAAACAGCCTCAGAGCTTGTCGCACCCTTATTCGGAGTAGTAAACGCAACTACGAAAAACAAATAGCGCGTGACATCAAGACAAACTCAATTTTTTTTTTCACATACATCAGATCGAAAAAGAAAGTAAAATCCAATATTGGTCCCCTGACAGACGAGACTGGAGCTGTTACTCAGGACAGTAAACAGATGGCCACAATCCTCAACAGTAACTTCGCATCCGTATCACAGTCGAGGACATCGAAACCATGCTCGAGAGCCCTGACCCGCCGAGGGGAATCACGCCCCTGGAAATTGACTCAATATGCGACCAAGAAGTGAAAGAGTATTTGGATAAACTCGACACGAACAAGTCAACAGGACCTGACGGTTTGTCCCCGCGATTATTAAAAGAGCTTAAACAACAAATACTTCAGCCACTCACTAACATATTCAACCAGTCTGTTCAATTGAACAAGGTCCCGGAAGACTGGAAGATGGCGAACGTAACACCGATTTTCAAAAAAGGAGACAAAAGCGTTGCATTAAACTACAGGCCCATAAGTTTGACATCAGTGGCAGGAAAAATACTCGAAAAGATTATTAGAGACAAACTTGTTAAGTTTCTAGAAGACAATAATGTAATCTCCGACACCCAGCATGGCTTCAGAAACAAGCGCTCCTGCCTAACGAATTTATTAGACTTCTTTCAAGGTATATATAAGAACTGGGATGCCCACATCCCCAGTGATGTTATATACCTGGACTTTCAGAAAGCCTTCGACAAGGTACCGCACGAGCGACTCCTTAAGAAACTGCACTCGGCGGGCATTGGAGCCAATCTGATCGCGTGGATAAGAGATTGGCTCACTGACAGAAAACAACGAGTACTACTCAACGGACAGCCTTCCGATTGGCTTCCAGTCACTAGTGGAGCTCCTCAAGGGTCAATGGTGGGACCCATTCTCCTCATCATATATGTCAACGACCTCGAATCAGGACTGAAATCCACAATATCGAAATTTGCCGATGACACCAAGGTGGGGGGAAAGGCCCTCACAGAGAACGACTGCGAAATCATTCAGAAAGACCTCAATCACATTATCGAATGGTCAGAAAAATGGTAAATGTCCTTTAATGTTGACAAATGCAAAGTCATGCACATTGGGTCCAGAAATAGTAACCAAACATGCATCATGAATGAGAGACCTCTGCAAGCGATGCAGGAGGAAAAGGATCTTGGAGTCACTATCAGCAGTGACCTGAAACACGCGAATCACTGTAAAAAGGCCTACAACAAAGCCAACACTATGTTCGGGTTCATAGCGAGGAACTTCGAGTGTAAAACGCCAGACGTGATGCTATCCTTGTATAATTCCATGGTAGGACCGCACCTCGAGTATGCAGTACAGTTCTGGTCTCCTAATTACAGAAAGGACATTGATTTACTGGGAAGGATTCAACGACGCGCCACGAAGATGATACGAACCGTAAGGGCTCAAGCGACTCAATCTCTTTACATTGGAGAAAAGACGCCTACGAGGGGATATGATTCAAGTCTTCAAGTATCTGAAAAAATTCAATAACGTCGATTACTCCAAATTCTTTGAACTGCAAACCAACCTAAGAACTAGAAATGACGGTTTACCCATTCAGTCTTGTCGATGTAACACAGACATCGGAAGGAGTTTCTTTTCAAACCGAGTCATCCGTCATTGGAACAATCTTCCTTCAGAAGTAGTAAATGCGAATACTATGAACTCCTTCAAATATAGAATCGACCGTCACTTCGCTGCGTCGGGAGTAAACTGAATATTGAGGTGTTTTCATCTGCTCCCCAGGCCCCAAGTGGCTGTCGAGCAAATTAAATCACCAAAGCGGGCAACCTCGTAATAAGCCAATAGGCTTTCTGTTGCCTGCATTTCCATGTTTCCATGTTTCCTTCCCTTCCTTCCTTCCTTCCTTCCATCCCCCCTTCCATCCTCCCATCCTTACTTATTTTCTCTTTCTTTCCCTCTCTCCTTCCGTCCTTCCTACCCTCCTCCCACCCTTCCCTCCCTTCCTCCCTCCCTCCCCGACGCACCTGTAGCCTGTGCATAATCAGCCTTAATTACTTCACCTGGCGTTACCTGTTTCCCTTGTTCGCATTAACCTTTGAAGGAAAAGATTAAAGTGGAGTTCCCGTTTTTGTGAGTGTGTGTTTTTCCTCTTTCAGTCTTCTCCTGTATTTCTTTTTCTCATCGCATTTCCTCTTCGTCTATTTTTGATATATTTTGTTTTCCTCCTCCTATATTTATTCCCATTCGTTCTTTCTCTGCGTTTTCTTGTTTTTTTTTTAATCTCACGTTTTTTCATTAGATAATAATTTTCCTCGCTCGCTGTCATCTTCCTTTTTCTTTCTCTTAACTCATCTGGTTTTGTTTTGTTTTGTTTTGTATTTTTTTGTAAATTTCCCTAATTACCTCATTTTTCAAAATGTGTGTGTGTGTGTGTGTGTGTGTGTGTGTGTGTGTGTGTGTGTGTGTGTGTGTGTGTGTGTGTGTGTGTGTTTCAGTGTCGCCCCTAAATCAATTGTTTTCACGTAATCTCCATTACGTGAATCCATTAATACTTGCGAACACGTAAAATTATTCACACTTCTTTTAACATTTGTTGTCATCTCTATATTGCACCCACTCCCCCACTCGTCCTCAGACACAATAGTTTCACCTTTAGTACATCATTACAGGCGCTGTATAAACACCAACACAATCAACTTTTTGTTCTCTCTTACATTCCAGTTATATATATCTTTAGTCTCTTTATATATTCTTACAAGCCACACACGTATCCTTCACTGTTATCAATATTCACATTTCTTCCAATACTTGTTGTCATCCTTATATTTCAATCACTCTCAAACACTCGCTCCAGTCATTTTTTTTTCCTTTAATTCTCCTTCCATTTTTTTCCCGTCCTTCTACTCTTACTTCCCCTCTTTCTTATCTTCTTCCTTTCCCTACTTTTCCTTCCTACCTTTTCTCCTTTAATTAAACCTTTTCTTATTTTCCCTCACTTCTCTGCTTTTCCTCCTTGTCATCACTCCTCCTCAGCTTTAGTATATCCTTACAAGCTCAATATAAACACCCACACAGTCAACGCTTTCTTCTCTTTTACATCCAAATTACATTTACCTTTATTTCTTTTCTTACGTACACTACCCTAACATCAACATCCTCCCCTCTAAACAGCTGATCACATTCCCTCGTCTATATCGCCCGCCAGCTCCATTAACCACTCTCCCACACGTGTTCTCCACGCCGCCAGGCTCCCGTGGTTCATCATCTCGTTACCTCGTTTTCTTGCCTCCACCTGGACGCCGCGTTATTAAAAGGACCCGCGGGACACCTAAATTTTGCTGCTCAGGTGAAGAATTGCAAAACTAACAGCGTGATGGGAAAAAAAAAGTGAGGGATAGGGAAAGGAGTTGAGGGGAAGGGGAAAAATACAGCGAGACTGGAAAAAAAAAGTTAGGGAAAAGGGAGGAAGCAGATGTTGTTACGGGAAGGGAAAGGAACGAGGACGGTACCGGAGAAGGAATGATGAGGTAAAGGGGGAGAGTAAGGGGAGATTAGGAGAGAGAGAAACAAGGGGAGGGAACGATTTGGGAATTTAAGGAAGTGAAGGCAGTGGGAGAGGGGGGGGAAATATGAATATGCTCTAGGAATGAACCGGATGTCTGGAAGGGGGATAAACGGAGTGGTGAATGGACGTGGGGAGAGGACACTGGGGAGGGATGTGTAAGGAGGGAAGGTGATGGAGAGTGGGAGCAGGGAGGGGAAGAGTGTGAAGATGGGGAGGAAGGAAAACAAGTGTAGGAAAAGAGAATCGGGAAGATGGGAGTGTGAAGAAGGGGAGGAAGGGGAAGGTGGTGGTAGATTTGGAGGAAAAGGAATGGTAGAAAAGAAGATGGCGATGAAGGGGAAGAAGATAGTGGTGAGATGATAATAGGTGGAGATGGTGGTGGTGGTGGTGGTGGTGGTGATGGAGATGGTGGTGGTGGTGGTGATGGAGATGGTGGTGGTGGTGGTGGTGGTGATGGAGATGGTGGTGATGGTGGTGGTGGTGGTGATGGAGATGGTGGTGGTGGTGGTGGTGGTGGTGATGGAGATGGTGGTGGTGGTGGTGGTGGTGGTGATGGAGATGGTGGTGGTGGTGATGGAGATGGTGGTGGTGGTGGTGGTGGTGATGGTGGTGGTGGTGGTGGTGGTGGTGGTGGTGATGGAGATGGTGGTGGTGGTGATGGAGATGGTGGTGGTGGTGGTGGTGGTGATGGTGGTGGTGGTGGTGATGGAGATGGTGGTGGTGGTGGTGGTGGTGGTGATGGAGATGGTGGTGGTGGTGATGGAGATGGTGGTGGTGGTGGTGGTGGTGATTGGAACAAATAGCGGTTCTTTATACAATGAAAAATGGAGGGCAAAGATTAGTAAACAGATAAGGTGAATAAGAGAGAGAGTAATGTGTCATACTCTGTACTAACTTCTGCATTACTGTTACGAAAATATATTCCTCCTCCTCTTTCTCCTCCTCCTTCGGCTCCTCCTCCTCCTTCTCCTCCTCCACATCAATATCCTTCCACCCTGCCCTCTCCTGACATCCTAATCCTCCCCTGTACCTTATCCTGCCCTCACAATCCTTCCTTCCTCCCCTCCTATTCCCCTTTCTTCCTCTCTCCCTTCGTATTCTTCATTTATGCTGTCACAGTTTTACGCCCTCTCGTAATCTCCCTTTTTTATTCTAATCTCCCTCTTTATTCCTTTGTGAATATTTCTATCTTTTCGAGTTTTTTCCTTAAAATTTAATTATTTGTTCCCTCCTCCTCCTCCCTTTAACTTTTTCTTCATCATCTCTTCTCTCATACCTTCCCTTCATCTTTTTCCTACCTTTCGTTTCCCTTCCCTTCCCTTCCCTTCCCTTCCCTTCCCTTCCCTTCCCGTCCCGTCACGTCCCGTCCCGTCCCGTCCCGTCCCGTCCCTTCCCTTCCCTTCCGTCCTGTCGTCCGTCCTGTCCCGTCCTGTCCTGTCCTGTCCTTCCCTTCCTTCCTTCCTTCCTTACTTTTCCCCATTTCCTTCCTTACGTTCCTTCCTTCCTTCTATTTTCTTCCATTCCTTCATTTCCCATTCCTTCCTTCCTTCTCTTCTCTTCCTTCCCTTCCTTCCCTTCCTCCCCTTCCTTCCCCTTTCCCTTCCTTCCTTCCTTCCTTCCTTCTCGTCCCTTACTTTCCCCTCCTTTCCCTTCCCTTACTTTCCCTTCCCTTCACTTCCCTTTCCTTCCTTTCCCTTTCCTTCCGTTCCCTTCCCTTCCTTCTCTTTCCTTCCATTCCTTTCCTTTCCTTTCCTTCCTTCCTTCCTTCCTTCCTTTCCTTCCTTCCTTCCTTTCCTTCCTTCCCTTCCTTCCCTTCCTTCCTTCCCTTCCTTCCTTTCCTTCCGTCCCTTCCCTTCCTTCCTTCCCATCCCTTCCTTCTCTTCCTTCCTTTACTTCCCCTCCCCCCTTTCCCCTTCCTTCCCATCCCTTCCTTCCCATCCTTACTTTCCCTTCTCTTCCCTTCCTTCCCTTACTTCCCTTCCTTCCCATTCCTTCTTCTCTTCCTTCCTTCCTTCTGTCCTTCCTTCCTTCCTTCCTTTCTTCCCTTCCCTTCCCTTCCCTTCCTTTCCCTTCTCTTCCCTTCACTTCCCTTCCCTTCCCTTCTCTTACTTCCCTTCCATTCCCATTCCCTTCTCTTCCCTTCCCTTCCCTTCCCTTCCCTTACTTCCCTTCCAATCCCATTCCCTTCTCTTCTCTTCCCTTCACTTCCCGTCCGTTAAATGCCCAGCCATTCCCTTCTCTACCCTTTATTTTTCCTACACTTCCTTTCCTTCCTTCCTTCCTTTCCTTTCCTTAGAGAGAGTGTTTAATCTGGAGAGAGTTCAGTTCGGAACTTGATATCTAGTTCAGTGCACATTTATCGTCATCATTATTATTATTATTATTATTATTATTATTATTATTATTATTATTATTATTATTATTATTATTATTATTATTATTATTATTATTATTATTATTATTATTATTATTATTATTATTATTATTATATGGATAATAATAATAATGATGATGATGATAATGATACTACTACTACTACTACTACTACTACTACTACTACTAATAATAATAATAATAATAATAATAATAATAATAATAATAATAATAATAATAATAATAATAATAATGATGATGATGATGATGATGATGATAATAATAATAATGACGACTTACTGTTATCACCAATTGATGTTCTCTTACCTGAAATGAGAAAAATGCATCAGTAATTTGCTGAAGGACTGTTTATCAATCTATAAATCTGTCCTTGTCATGCTACTCTAGAAAGGGATGAATAAGGAAAATAATCAGGAAATAAAGACAGTTTAGAAAAACATGACACAATGGCGTCCGTGTATAATAAAGAAAAATACGAAAAGATAAGTATATTACGAAAAAAATAATGGGAAGGTGGAGGAAAAGAAGAAGGAATAGAGCAGGAGCCCAGTGGGGTGAGCCCAGTTGAAAAGGTTACCAATTGTTACGTGTACCATCACATTGGCCATGGGACCAAATCAAAGGATCTGGACGTCTGCCGGGTGCCGCGTGGTGGGTGTGGTTACTCGAGGGCTGAAATGACACCCAAAATATCAGCTAGATCAGCCCAAAGGGTAGCCCCTCTAAACCACTCTTTGTGTAATCAGCACCATCTCCACATCTTTGGAGTACGGGTGCCAGACATTTTCACTGGTGGGTGGAGTCCGCCAGACACAAAGTATTGAAGTAAAAAATTGAGCTAGATCAGCTCATTGAGTTACCCAATGAAAGGTGTTGTAAAATGTTCCGTACATACCCCTTTATAAGAAACAACCAATGCCAGAACTTTTCATTGGTGGGTTACCCCCGCCAGAAGCCCCAAAGGGGTGACCCACCACCCATACTGAGCTAGATCAGCTCATTGAGTAACCCAGTGAAACTTGCTGTAAAATGTTCAGCACATCCTCTTGAATAAAAAAAATAAAAAAAAATGCTAGAAATTTTCGTTGGTAGGTTACCCCTGCCAGAAACCCCCAAAGGGTGACCCCCCCATATTGGGCTAGACCAGTTCTGTACTCGTGCCAGAGCGAGCTAGTTATAGCACCCATTAGCCAGAATAATAACGCGGCCGACCGGGGTCAGTTAGGGTCACATGGGACGGACGAGACGCAAACATCCTACACTAGTGTCAGCAGGGCTATGGCACCAGACCTCCCTGTGAGGCCTTGTGTAGGGAAGGATGCTTCAGCGTAGCTACAGCCGCCCCAGGCAATGCCAGTGTTAAATAACAGCACATTCAGCATCGCAGTGGCAACCTCGAGGCCGCATAAGTAGGTAACGCACCCGAGGACCAGTTGTTAGCTTTAGAGGTGGTAGACATTTGACAAGCAAGTTTTGATGTTGATGTCGCTTCAGAGTTCGTATGTCGTATGTACACTCTGAGCAAGACTGGTGATGTCAATGAAGCAAGATACAAAAAGATTATGCAAATGAACGGAAATATCAATAACGTTATAATATTTCAGTCTTATGAAAAGTAATAAACATTCATAATCATATCTACATATATAGATCTACTTACAATGCACGCACATTACAGGGTTATTTGTAATGACACAAAAAAATTCTTCTGCTAATTGCAATGCCCTTATATCCTGCATAGACAAACCCACTGGCATATGTGAAGAAGATAGATTGTTCCTTGTTGCCACCATCACATAAAAACCTTGAAATGCAACATCTTCGAGCCCGTTATGTCACCGTAATATGGTTGCACGCATCTTCGGCATGTCCTGCAGGTTTGTCTCCAACTGACTACGGATGGATTGTGAACTATTGCAACAAAATTGATGCGATGGACCAGCGATACCAGACAGTCTGTTCAGTGCTGAAACTGAAAATGTCAGTGAGGAAAATGTGGTCAATGGTGACGAGTCTGATTTAGATGCAGAGTCCTCAGATGAAGAACCTTGGAGTGAGGACTCGTGTGATTTGGACGATAGAGATGACTAATCATGCTTTGTGTATTCGTGAAGTGTATATTATCTGTTCAATGATGAAACTGAAAATGAAGACGAAAACTCCTGGCATTAGTTGTTTCTTATAAAGAGGGATGTGTCGAACATTTTACAAGTTTCACTGGGTTACTAAGTGAGCTGATCTAGCTCAATATGGGGGGGTCACCCCTTGGGGCTTCTGGCGGGGGTAACCCACCAACGAAAATTTCAGTCATTGGTTGTTTCTTATACAGGGGGATGTACTGAACATTTTACAACAAGTTTCATTAAGTTACTAAATGAGTTGATCTAGCTCAATTTTTTACTACCCACCCACCAGTGAAAATGTCTGGCACCCGTACTCCAAAGATGTGGAGATGGTGCCGATTAAACAGAGAGTGGTTTAGAGGGGCTACCCTTCGGGCTAGTCTAGCTGATATTTTGGGTGCCATTTCAGCCCTCGAGTAACCACACCCACCACGGGGCACCCGGCAGACGTCCAGATCCTTTGATTTGGACCCATGGCCAATGTGATGGTACACGTAACAATTGGTAACCTTTTCAGCTAGGCTCACTCCTCTGGGCTCCCGGTCTAGAAGAGGAGAATGAAGACGAGGTAGAAAGAAAATAGTTTGGATGAGGGGGAGAAGGGAAGACTAAGGATAAGAGGAGAAAATGGGAGGAATGGAACGGGGAGAATGTGAAAAGAGGAGGAGAAAGAACAGTAGAAGAACAAGACCAAGGACAAAAAGAAAAAGATTTGGAAAGGAAACATGAGGGAAAGGAGAAATAGGAAAAGTAAGAAACGTAAAAAAATAACAAGTAAGAAAGGAAGGAAGAAAAGAGGAAGGGAGGGAAGAAAATAAATAAACGTAGATTAGAGGGGAAAGAAAGAGATAAGGAAGAGACGCACAGGGGAAAAAAAACATGAATAAGTAATTTGGGTAGGCGGTGGCCGAACTGGTTGCGTACTGGGCCCACATTCACCGCGTGATGAACGACGCGGGTTCGAATCCCTACGCTACCACTCGGATTTTTCAGTCACCGCCGAGTGGCTTAAAACTACCCACATGCTGTCCTGAAGACCACCCATCAACCCGGACTCTAGAGGAAGCCGTCCAAGCGAATCAAGAACGAGTTCCGAGGGGCAGCATGAGCCCTTTCCTTCCCTCTCCTTCCTTCCCCTTTCCTTCCCTCCCATTCCTTCCCCTTTCCTTCCCTCCCATTCCTTCCCCTTTCCTTCCCTCCCATTCCTTCCCCTTTCCTTCCCTCCCATTCCTTCCCCTTTCCTTCTCTCCCATTCCTTTCCCTTTCCTTCCCTCTCCTTCCTTCCCCTTTCCTTCCCTCCCATTCCTTCCCCTTTCCTTCCCTCCCATTCCTTCCCCTTTCCTTCCCTCCCATTCCTTCCCCTTTCCTTCCCTCCCATTCCTTCCCCTTTCCTTCCCTCCCATTCCTTCCCCTTTCCTTCCCTCCCATTCCTTCCCCTTTCCTTCCCTCCCATTCCTTCCCCTTTCCTTCCCTCCCATTCCTTCCCCTTTCCTTCCCTTCCATTCCTTCCACTTTCCTCCCATTCCTTCCCCTTTCCTTCCCTCCCATTCCTTCCTCTTTCCTTCCCTCCCATTCCTTTCCCTTTCCTTTCCTCCCATTCCTTCCCTTTCCTTCCCTCCCATTCCTTCCCCTTTCCTTTCCTCCCATTCCTTCCCCTTTCCTTCCCTCCCATTCCTTCCCCTTTCCTTCCCTCCCATTCCTTCCCCTTTCCTTCCCTCTCCTTCCTTCCCCTTTCCTTCCCTCCCATTCCTTCCCCTTTCCTTCCCTCCCATTCCTTCCCCTTTCCTTCCCTCCCATTCCTTCCCCTTTCCTTCCCTCCCATTCCTTCCCCTTTCCTTCCCTCCCATTCCTTTCCCTTTCCTTCCTCCCATTCCTTCCCTTTCCTTCCCTCCCATTCCTTCCCCTTTCCTTCCTCCCATTCCTTCCCTTTCCTTTCCTCCCATTCCTTCCCTTTCCTTCCCTCCCATTCCTTCCCCTTTCCTTCCCTCCCATTCCTTCCCCTTTCCTTTCCTCCCATTCCTTCCCCTTTCCTTCCCTCCCCTTCCTTCCCCTTTCCTTCCCTCCCATTCCTTCCCCTTTCCTTCCCTCCCATTCCTTTCCCTTTCCTTCCCTCCCACTCCTTCCCCTTTCCTTCCCTACCATTCCTTCCCCTTTCCTTCCCTCCCATTCCTTCCCCTTTCCTTCCCTCCCATTCCATCCCCTTTCCTCCCATTTCTTCCCCTTTCCTTCCCTCTCCTTCCTTCCCCTTTCTTTCCCTCCCATTCTTTCCCCTTTCCTTCCCTCTCCTTCCTTCCCCTTTCCTTCCCTCCCATTCCTTCCCCTTTCCTTCCCTCACATTCCTTCCCCTTTCCTTCCCTCTCCCTCCTTCCCCTTTCCTTCCCTCCCATTCCTTCCCTTTTCCTTCCCTCCCATTCCTTCCCCTTTCCTTCCCTCCCATTCCTTCCCCTTTCCTTCCCTCTCCTTCCTTCCCCTTTCCTTCCCTCCCATTCCTTCCCCTTTCCTTCCCTCCCATTCCTTCCCCTTTCCTTCCCTCCATTCCTTCCCCTTTCCTTCCCTCCCATTCCTTCCCTTTCCTTCCTCCCATTCCTTTCCTCCCATTCCTTCCCTTTCCTTCCCTCCCATTCCTTCCCTTTCCTTCCCTCCCATTCCTTCCCTTTCCTCCCTCTCCTTCCCCTTTCCTTCCGTCCCTTTCCTTCCCTCCCATTCCTTCCCCTTTCCTTCCCTCCCATTCCTTCCCCTTTCCTTCCCTCCCATTCCTTCCCCTTTCCTTCCCTCCCATTCCTTCCCCTTTCCTTCCCTCCCATTCCTTCCCCTTTCCTTTCCTCCCCTTCCTTCCCCTTTCCTTTCCTCCCCTTCCTTCCCCTTTCCTTCCCTCCCATTCCTTCCCCTTTCCTTCCCTCCCATTCCTTCCCCTTTCCTTCCCTCCCCTTCCTTCCCCTTTCCTTCTCTCCCCTTACTTCCCTTTCCTTCCATCCCATTCCTTCCCCTCCCATTCCTTCCCTTTCCTTCCTCCCATTCCTTCCCTCCCATTCCTTCCCCTTTCCTTCCGTCCCATTCCTTCCCCTTTCCTTCCCTCCCATTCCTTCCCCTTTCCTTCCCTCCCATTCCTTCCCCTTTCCTTCCCTCCCATTCCTTTCCTCCCATTCCTTCCCCTTTCCTTCCCTCCCATTCCTTCCCCTTTCCTTCCCTCCCATTCCTTCCCTTTCCTTCCGTCCCATTCCTTCCCTTTCCTTCCCTCCCATTCCTTCCCCTTCCTTCCTCCATTCCTTCCCTTTCCTTCCTCCCATTCCTTCCCTCCCATTCCTTCCCCTTTCCTTCCCTCCATTCCTTCCCCTTTCCTTCCCTCCCATTCCTTCCCCTTTCCTTCCCTCCCATTCCTTCCCTACCAATCCAACCCCTTTCCTTCCCTCCCAATCCTTCCCCTTTCCTTTCCTCCCATTCCTTCCCCTTTCCTTTCCTCCCATTCCTTCCCCTTTCCTTCCCTCCCATTCCTTCCCCTTTCCTTCCCTCCCATTCCTTCCCCTTTCCTTTCCTCCCATTCCTTCCCCTTTCCTTCCCACCCATTCCTTCCCTTCCTCACCTTTTCCTTTCACTTCCTCTTTCCTTCCTCTTTGTCTTTCCATTATTTTTCTTATTTACCCTTTTATCATTCCCTCCTTCCCTCCTCCCTTCTCTCTACTCTTTCCTTCGTTTGCTCCTTCCCTCCCTTTGTCCTTCCCTCTCATCTTCTTCCTTCCATTTTCTCATTGCCTTCACCCTTTCCTTTCCCATCTCTTCTCTTCCTTCGCTTAATTATTCTGCCCTGTTCTTCATCTCTTCCTCTTCCTTTTATCTTCCTTCCTTTCCTTCCCTTTTACACATTATCTTCCCTTCTTCCCTCCCCCCCTTCCTTTCTTCCTTATTCAACTGAGAACGAAGAAACAAGAAGGAAAATAGGGAGATAAATATTTTAATCTTTCCCGCCGGCATGCAATAAGGAGGAGGAGGAAGAGGAAGAGGGGAGGACGCGGGGAGATAAAACTATATATACACCTCCCACTCTGTTTCCTTCTCGCTAGGAGGACACAAGAGGAGGAGGAGGAGGAGGAAAAGGGGGAAGTGAAGAAGAGAAAGAATGTGTGTGTTCGAGTTTGTATTACAGTAAAATAATAAGATAAATTGAAGAGAGGGATAAAGAGAAAAGAGGATTAAGGAAAAAAAATAGATTAGTAAAAGAAGTGAAGGAGGAAGGATAAAGGAAAAAGGACGGTTAAGGAACAGAAGAGATAAAGAAAAAGAAGAAGAATAGAAGTAGGTGCAGAAGGAATAAATAAAGAAGTATGGAATTAAACAGAAGGAAATATGAAACAATAAAATACTACTACTACTGCTACTACTACCAATAATAATAATAATAATAATAATAATAATAATAATAATAATAATAATAATAATAATAATAATAATAATAATAATAATAATAACAACATCTTGGTTGCTATTCTAGTATGAGAGAGATTTCTGGATTGAGATTGAGAGACTTTCAGTCATGTTGGCGCGCAGTATTGTATCTCTCTCTCTCTCTCTCTCTCTCTCTCTCTCTCTCTCTCTCTCTCTCTCTCTCTCTCTCTCTCTTTCCAATTCCGCGTGTCTAACATCCGAACGATTGAGGTATTATGTTTTGACGAATGAATGTGAGAGAGAGAGAGAGGTGGGTGGGGAGGGGGAAGGAGAGTGAGTAACAAGAAAGAAAGAAAGAAACAGGGATGGGTGGTGAAGGGAGTGTGGGGTATCTTCCCTTTCTTCCTCCTTTGCTTTTACTCTTCCCTCCCCCCCTCCCACTTTCCTTTTTTTTCCTCCTTCCTCCTACCTTCCCCTTTTATCCTTTTCTTATTTTCTTCATTCCTCCTTCTACCATTTTTTCATCTTCCTCTTTCCTTTTCTCAAATATTTCGTTGTATTAAGGTTTATTCTCCTCTCCTCTCTTCGTTTTCCTTCTTTTTTCCTCTTTTCTATTCATTTAACTTTTCCGTTTTAGTATGTGCCTCTCTTTTCCATTTGCCTTCCTCTCTTCCCTTTCTTAAAAGAAAAAAAAACTCCTCTTCCTCCCTTTCCCTACCCCATCCAACCCTATAATCCTCCTCCCCTTCCCCTCTTTATTCGTTTTCTACTCTCCCCTTCTCTACCCATCCATACTCCCTTCCTTACTGTATCCTTCCACCACTCCCTTCCCTTCCCTTCCCTTCGCCCCATCTCCATACAGTCCACGGAGGCGGCCCGTCACATATCCTTTCCTCGTCCCAGCACCATTCTCTTGCACAAATCTCGGCTCATACACCTTCCCATTTTTCCCTTTCCTTTATACATTTATTTTTTCCCTTCCATTTCCTCTTTATTTTCTCCCACTTTTCCTCCCAATGTTTTCCACAATTTTTTTTTTATCTAGCTAATTTTCTTCATATTTCTTCTACTTATTCTTAGCTCGATTTCTTTCTTCTCATATTTCCGGCTTCCATTTTTTCTCATCCAGTTTCATTTGTTTTTCCTTTTTTCTCCAGATTTTTTCTTCACCTGTTTTATCTTCGTATATTTCCCCTACACCCCCCCCCCCCAAAAAAAAAAAATCTACGGAAATGATTCATCACTTTTCACTTCCCTTTCCTCACCTGTCTTCCTTCCCTTCCTCCAAATGGTCTTCTTAATATAACAACTTCCATTCATTCGTTTCTCTCTCTCTGCCTCTTTTCTTCCTCTCTCAAAAATAATAGCCTTTCAACGTTCCTATTTTTTAGGCGGAGTAGCTAGGAAGACACCTACCGAACGGGCGCAAGCCACTCCCAGTGAGGTATATATATGGGAAGTGCGGAGGGTGCTGAAGCCCTTCAAAGACCCTTCGCATGTCCATATTAACCGTTTCCCTATTGTCTCACCAACACCAGAGAGTAGTTCAGCATGCTCTCTAAAGACAGATTCTCTCTCTATCCACACCACACAACATTCACACAACACACACACCTTTTCCCAAAATTCAAAATTCAAAATGGCGTACAATACTAGTCCCTTGGAGTCCCCGCCTGGGGGGGCAAATTTCCCCTAGCACTCCCCTTATGGCTGCAGACCCGAGAGGTGTCTTGATAACTCCTCGAACCTCTTTCTTATCAATTTCTGCAGCATTCGCGGTCATCGTTCTAATTTTCATTCTGTAGAACACCATCTCTCCTCCTCTAAACCTCACCTTCTCTTCCTCACCGAAACACAGGTCTCTGAGGCTACTGACAGCAATATCTACTCTGTTCCCTCCTACTATCTCTATCCTAAATTTCAATCCAAAGCTGGATGTTACGCCTACGTGCGCTACGACATCACTTGCTGTCGTGCCCACGACCTTGCCTCTCCTGAATTTTCCACCATCTGGCTAAGACTTCATTGTCATTCTATTACTAAATATATTTGTGCTGTTTATCTCTCACCTAACTCTACTAACTATGTAAAATTCTTTGACTACTTGAACTCTAAAGTGGATCACATCTCGACCCACTCTCCCTTCGCTGAAATCTCCATCCTAGGAGATTTCAATGTTCACCACCAGCTTTGGCTTTCATCCTCTTTCACTGACCAGCCGGGTGAACAAGCCTACAACTTTGCTCTCATCAGTGACCTAGAACAGTTGGTTGAGCACCCTACACGTATTCCCGACCGTCTTGGAGACCGGCCCAACATAATAGACCTCTTCCTTACCTCTAATCCTTATGTTTACTCTGTCAAACTGTTCTCTCCGTTGGGCTCATCCGATCACAACCTTATTTATGTATCCTGTCCCAACGCTCCTGTAAACTCTCTGGACCCATCGAAGAGGCGATGCTTAGAACATAAGAACATAAGAACGCAGGAGTCTACAAGAGGCCGGTAGGCCTGTACTAGGCAGCTCCTTTGACCCTAAGCTCCCGTGTATCTAACCCCACCTAATATCGCTGTCCATGAATTTAGCTAGTCTATTTTTGAATGTGACAATTATATTGGCACTCACCACATGACTGCTAAGCCTATTCCACTCATCCACCACCCTGTTAGTAAACCATTTTTTTCCTATGTCCCTGTTGAATCTGAATTTATCCAGTTTAAACCCATTACTTCGTGTCCTACCCTGTTCTCTTACCAACAAAACCTTATGAATGTCTCCCTTATTAAAGCCCTTCATCCATTTATAAACCTCGATCATGTCTCCACGCACCCTTCGCCTTTCTAGAGAATGCAAGTTTAACTGTTTGAGTCTTTCCTCGTATGGCAAGTTTCTCAACCCCTGAATCATCTTAGTCATCCTCCTCTGCACCGATTCTAACATTTTGATATCCATTCTATAGTAAGGTGACCAGAACTGAACCGCATAGTCAAGATGAGGTCTAACTAATGCTAAATATAGTTTGAGGAAGACTTCGGGGCTTCTGTTGCTTACGTTCCTTGAAATAAATCCCAGTACCCTATTAGCTCGATTTCTAGCTTGAATGCATTGTGCCCTTGGACGGAGATCAGAGCTCACTAAGACCCCTAAATCCCTCTCGCACCCAGACCTGCTTATGAGAGTGTCATTTAAGCAATAGTTATGTGAGGGGTTGTTCCTACCTACACTCAGAATACTGCACTTCCCTATATTGAACTCCATCTGCCATTTATCCGCCCAGTCATACAATCTGTTGAGTTCACCTTGGAGAATACTAGCGTCCTGATCCGACTCAATTACTCTACCGATCTTGGTATCATCTGCAAATTTACTAACATCACTACTAATTCCTGTATCTAAGTCATTGATATAAATAATAAACAAAAGTGGACCTAATACCGAACCTTGTGGGACCCCACTCGTAACACATCCCCAGTCAGATCTTTTACCATTGATTTGCACTCTTTGCTTCCTATTGCTAAGCCACGCCTTGACCCAGTTCAAAACTTTACCCTCTACTCCGTGAGCCTGTAATTTAAGCAACAGTCGTTGGTGAGAAACTTTGTCAAACGCTTTACTAAAATCAAGATAGATTACATCATAATTTTCATCTCTGTCAACCGTCTCAAATACTTTATTGTAGAAGGACAAGAGATTGGTGAGGCATGACCTACCTTTTGTGAACCCATGCTGCGAGTCGTGAATTAAGCTATGTTTCTCTAAATGCTCCCGAATGTTCCTGGCTATTATGGACTCCAGCATCTTGCCTATAACCGATGTTAAGCTAATTCGGCGATAGTTTGAAGCAACCGACCTGTCCCCCTTTTTAAAAATCGGCGTCACATTAGCTACTTTCCATAGGCTCGGCACATAGCCAGTATTTCCCGACATCTTAAAGATGTCGGTTAGTGGGTCAGATGCTTCTGGCGTTTTGCTTCAGCTCGGTGGGACGACCTGAGGATGTACTTTTCGATTTCCCGTGGAATGACAACTAATTCCAGGATAGAGACCCCTCTGTGTGTGCCCAGCGCATTACAGAGGTAATTGTCTCCGGAATGGAGGAATTCATTCCACGTACTTTCTCTACTTCTCATGCTAAAAAGCCTTGGTTTAATCACGCTTGTTCTCGTGCTGTCAATATAGAGAGGCAGCTCACAAAAGGTACCAGAGCCTTCGAACTCCCGCTAACAATGACCTTTACATTTTCGCCCGGAATCGTGCCAAATCTATTCTCCGACTTACCAAAAACTCCTTCATTGATAGAAAATGCCAAAACCTTGATTTTTCTAATTCTCCCCGTGACTTCTGGCATCTTCACTTCTTCATCTTTCCCTCCTCTCCTTATTCCTGAAGGCAACACCGCCGTCTCATCTATCTCTAAGGCTGAACTCTTTTCTCAGACTTTCTCTAAAAACTCCACTCTGGACGAATCTGGGCATATTTCTCCTACTCATCCCCCCTCTGACTCTTCAGATTTTTTTTTTCCCAATAGGGGGACAGGGCCCTTGGCCGAAATGCGGCTCTGTAGGGGGAGCGAGCGATGCAAGCTTGGTACGGGGGTGGGGATGCCTCCGCCGCCGCCACAGACACGAGTAGCAGTCGTCGAGCAGCGACGGAGGCACAGGCCCCCCGGGCAGGCGCCCAGAAGAACCCCGTAGCAGGAGCCGGGCGAGCAACCAGACAGTCTACTACCGGCGGAAGGGCCGGCCAAGTTGCTCGCCCGACGAGGGCTGGCGTGCCACTGTCTCTGATTCTTAAGAATGATATTTTCTATGCCCTCTCTGGCCTGAATCCACAGAAGGCTTATGGACCTGATGGAGTGCCTCCTATCGTCCTTAAAAACTGTGCTTCCGTGCTGTCACCCTGCCTGGTTAAACTCATTCGCCTCTGCCTGTCAACATCTATCTTTCCTTCCTGCTGGAAATATGCCTTCATACAGCCTGTGCCTAAGAAGGGATACCGCTCCAATCCTTCAAACTACCGACCTGTAGCTTTACTTTCTTGTCTATCTAAAGCTTTTGAATCAATCCTAAACCGAAGACTCAAAAGCACCTTTCCTCTTCTGACCTTCTATCTGATCGCCAGTATGGGTTCCGCAAAGGGCGTTCTACTGGTGATCTTGCCTTCCTAATTGACTCTTGGTCATCCTCTCTTAGCCGTTTCGGCGAAACCTTTGCTATTGCGCTGGACATATCAAAAGCCTTTGATAGGGTTTGGCACAAATCTTTGCTTTCTAAACTACCATCCTACGGTTTATATCCTTCTCTCTGTACCTTTATCTCCAGTTTCCTTTCTGGCCGTTCTATTTCTGCTGTGGTAGACGGTCACTGTTCTTCCCCTAAACCTATTAACAGTGGTGTCCCGCAAGGTTCTGTCCTGTCTCCTACTCTTCTTCTGTTGTTCATTGATGATCTTCTTTCCAAAACGAACTGTCTTATCCATTCTTACGCCGATGACTCCACTCTGCATTACTCAACTTCTTTTAATAGAAGACCCACTCTACAGGAACTAGAGGATTACAGGCTGGAGGCTGCAGAACGCTTAGCCTCAGACCTTACTATTATTTCCGACTGGGGCAAGAGTAACCTGCTGTCCTTCAACGCCTCAAAAACACAGTTTTTCCACCTATCCACTCGACACAATCTTCCAAACAACTATCCCCTATTCTATGACAACACTCAGCTATCACCTTCTTCAACACTAAACATCCTCGGTCTATCCTTAATTCAAAATCTCAACTTGAAACTTCATATCTTTTCTCTTACTAAATCAGCCTCCTCAAGGCTGGGCGTTCTGTACCGTCTCCGCCAGTTCTTCTCCCCCGCACAGTTGCTATCCATTTACAGAGGCCTTCTCCGCCCTCGTATGGAGTATGCATCTCACGTGTGGGGGGGTTCCACTCACACAGCTCTCCTGGACAGAGTGGAGTCTAAGGCTCTCGTCTCATCAGCTCTCCTCATACTGAAAGTCTTCTACCTCTTAAAGTCCGCCGCCATGTTTTTTTTTTTTTTTTTTTTTTTTTACAGCAAAGGAGACAGTTCAAGGGCACACAAAAAGCAAACATTAATGAAAAAAAAAGCCCGCTACTCACTGCTCCTAAAAAGAATCCAAAGAGGTGGCCGAAAGATAGGTCAGTTTTGGGAGGAGAGGTGTCCTGATACCCTCCTTTTGAAAGAGTTTAAGTCGTAGGCAGGAGGAAATACAGATGAAGGAAGATTGTTCCAGAGTTTACCAGCGTGAGGGATGAAAGAGTGAAGATGCTGGTTAACTCTTGCATAAGGGGTTTGGACAGTATAGGGATGAGCATGAGTAGAAAGTCGAGTGCAGCGGGGCCGCGGGAGTGGGGGAGGCATGCAGTTAGCAAGTTCAGAAGAGCAGTCAGCGTGGAAATATCGATAGAAGATAGAAAGAGAGGCAACATTGCGGCGGAATTTAAGAGGTAGAAGACTATCAGTATGAGGAGGAGAGCTGATGAGACGAAGAGCCTTAGCCTCCACTCTGTCCATAAGAGCTGTGTGAGTGGAGCCCCCCCACACATGAGATGCATACTCCATACGAGGGCGGACAAGGCCCCTGTATATGGACAGCAACTGTGCAGGGGAGAAGAACTGGCGGAGACGGTACAAAACGCCCAGCCTCGAGGAAGCTGATTTAGTAAGAGATGAGATATGAAGTTTCCAGTTGAGATTTTGAGTTAAGGATAGACCGAGAATGTTTAGTGTTGAGGAAGGTGATAGCTGGGTGTTGTCAAAGAATAGGGGATAGTTGTTTGGAAGATTGTGTCGAGTGGATAGGTGGAGAAACTGTGTTTTTGCGGCGTTGAAGGACACCAGGTTCTTCTTGCCCCAATCGGAAATAATAGTAAGGTCTGAGGCTAAGCGTTCTGCAGTCTCCAGCCTTGAGTCGTTAAGTTCCTGAAGGGTGGGTCTTCTATTAAAAGAAGTTGAATAATGCAGAGTGGAATCATCGGCGTAGGAATGGATAGGACAGTTCGTTTTGGAAAGAAGATCATCAATGAACAACAGAAAAAGAGTGGGAGATAGGACAGAACCCTGTGGGACACCACTGTTAATAGATTTAGGAGAAGAACAGTGACCGTCTACCACGGCAGAAATAGAACGGTCAGAAAGGAAACTGGAGATAAAGGTACAGAGAGAAGGATAGAAACCGTAGGAGGGTAGTTTTGAAAGCAAAGATTTGTGCCAGACCCTATCAAAAGCTTTTGATATGTCCAGCGCAATAGCAAAAGTTTCACCGAAACGGCTGAGAGGATGACCAAGAGTCAGTTAAGAAGGCTAGGAGATCACCAGTAGAACGCCCCTTGCGGAACCCAATACTGGCGATCAGATAGAAGGTCAGAAGTGGAAAGGTGATTTGAATCTTCCGGTTAAGGATTGATTCAAAAGCTTTAGATAGACAAGAAAGTAAAGCAATAGGACGGTAGTTTGAGGGATTGGAGCGGTCACCCTTCTTAGGTACAGGCTGTATGAAGGCATACTTCCAGCAAGAAGGAAAGGTAGATGTTGACAGGCAGAGGCGAAAGAGTTTGACCAGGCAGGGTGACAGCACGGAGGCACAGTTTTTAAGGACAATAGGAGGCACTCCATCAGGTCCATAAGCCTTCTGAGGATTGAGGCCAGAGAGGGCATAGAAAACATCATTTTGAAGAATCTTTATAACAGGCATAAAGGAGTCAGAGGGGGGATGAGTAGGAGGAATATGCCCAGAATCGTCCAGAGTGGAGTTTTAGAAAAGTTTGAGAAGAGTTCAGCCTTAGAGATAGATGAGACGGCAGTGTTGCCGTCAGGACTGAGAGTGGAGGGAAAGATGAAGAAGTGAAGTTGGACGACATGTTTTGGCTAGATGCCAGAAGTCACGGGAAGAGTTAGAGAAAGCAAGGTTTTGACATTTTCTATTAATGAAAGAATTTTTGGTTAGTCGGAGAATAGATTTGGCACGATTTCGGGCAGAAATGTAAAGTTCATAATTAGCATTAGTTTGAAGGCTGGTACCTTTTGTGAGCTACCTCTCTATCATTGACAGCACGAGAACAAGCGTGATTAAACCAAGGCTTTTTTGCGTGAGGAGTAGAGAAAGAACGAGGAATGTATGCCTGCAATCCAGAGACAATCACCTCTGTGATGCGCTGAGCACACACAGAGGGGTCTCTATCCTGGAAGCAATAATCATTCCACGGGAAATCGGAAAAGTACATCCTCAGGTCGTCCCACCGAGCTGAAGCAAAATGCCAGAAGCATCGCCTCTTCGGTGGGTCCAGAGGGTGTACAGGAGCGATAGGACAGGATGCAGAAATAAGATTGTGATCGGAGGAGCCCAACGGAGAGAACAGTTTGACAGAATAAGCAGAAGGGTTTGAGGTAAGGAAGAGGTCTAGAATGTTGGGCCGATCTCCAAGACGGTCGGGAATACGTGTAGGGTGCTGGACCAACTGCTCTAGGTCGTTGAGGATAGCAAAGTTGTAGGCTTGTTCACCAGGATGGTCAGTGAAAGAGGATGAAAGCCAAAGCTGGTGGTGAACATTGAAATCTCCTAGGATGGAGATTTCAGCGAAGGGAGAGTGGGTCAAGATGTGCTCCACTTTATAATTCAAATAGTCAAAGAATTTTACATAGTTGGTAGAGTTAGGTGAGAGATAAACAGCACAGATGTATTTAGTAATAGAATGACAGTGAAGTCTTAACCAGATGGTGGAAAATTCAGAAGAGTCAAGGTCGTGGGCACGAGAGCAAGTGATGTCGTTGCGCACGTAGGCGCAACATCCAGCTTTGGATTGAAATTTAGGATAGAGATAGTAGGAGGGAACAGAGTAGAGATTGCTGTCAGTAGCCTCAGAAACCTGTGTTTCGGTAAGGAAGAGAAGGTGAGGTTTAGAGGAGGAGAGATGATGTTCCACAGAATGAAAATTAGAGCGAAGACCGCGAATGTTGCAGAAATTGAGAAGAAAGAGGTTCGAGGAGTTATCAAGACACCTCTCGGGTCGGCAGCCAGAAGGGGAGTCCTCCCTGGGGGAATTTGTGGTCCCCCCCCCAGTCGGGGACTCCGAGGCTTGGTGTATGCGCGCCATTTTGAAATTTTGATTTTGGGAAAAGGTGTATATGTTGTGTGAATGTAGTGTGGTGTGGATAAAGAGAGGATCTGTCTTTAGAGAGCATGCTGAACTACTCTCCGGTGTTGGTGAGACAATAGGGAAACGGTTAGTGAGGACATGGGAAGGGTCTTTGGAGGGCTTCAGCTCCCTTCTCACCTCCCATATATACCTCACCGGGAGTGGCTTGCGCCCGTTCGGTAGGTGTCTTCCTACCTCTCCTTCTGTCTTTTATCGATATTTTCATGCTGACTGCTCTTCTGAACTTGCTAACGGCATGTCTCCCCTCCTCTCGCGGCCCCGCTGCACACGACTTTCTACTCATGCTCATCCCTATACTGTCCAAACCCCTTATGCAAGAGTTAACCAGCATGTTCATTATTTCATCCCTTACACTGGTAGACTCTGGAACAGTCTTCCTTCTTCTATATTTCCTCCTGCCTTTGACTTGAATTATTTCAAGAGGAGTGTATCAAGACACCTCTCCTTTCGATATTGACCTCTCTTTTGGCCGCTCATAACTTTTGCCCTTGAGCTGTTTCTTTAGCTGTAAAAAAAAAAAAAAAGAATATCCCCCTTTTCTCATCTGTTTCCTTCTCTAGTATAAAAAAGACACCCATTTAGTCATTCCTTCTTTTCCTCATTCTCCTTTCTCTTATTTTCTCCTTTTTTCTCAGTTCCTCTTCCCTCAAAAGAAAAGTCATGCTCACTCCATCTTTTGATTCTTTACTTTTCTCCTCTTTCCTTATCTTTTTCTTCATATCTTTTCTTTCACTGACAAGATTGTCCTTTTTGTCTATTTTGTTTTTCTTCTATTTTCTCCTCTTTCCTCCTTCCTGTCCCTCTCATCTTTCTCCGACGAGAATAATGAAACACCCTTTGAATCCTATCCATTTTTATTCTTCTTTCTCTATTTCTCTTTTCCTTCACTTTCTTTTCCCCTCAAATACAACACGACAAACGACTCACCCATTCAATCTAACATTTATTATTTTTTTGTCCTTTTCTTCCCCGATTTATCTATCCCTTTATATGCTTTTTTTTTCTTACTCCTTCCACTCCCACTCTCCCACTGTTATCCCACTCCCCCACTGTTATCCCACTCTCCCACTGTTCTCACGCCCGCCTTCTTATCTCCCTCAATACGGAACTCATATCCCTTTTATCTCTCCTTCTCTCCCTCCATATACTTCCTCCTTCATGGTCCTCATTCCCCTTTTGTCCATCTTGCCACAACACCCCCCACCTCCTCCTCCTCCTTCTCCTCCTCTTCCTCCTTTTCCTCCTCCTTTTCCTCCTCCTCCTCCTCCTTCGTTATCAGAGAGAGACAGCATAGCCAAGCCGCGTTGATCTAGGTCTTGGAGGAGGAGGAGGAGGAGAAGAAAAATATAAGCAGTGAATTGGAGCGCAGA
>NC_066509.1:36419510-36434510 GCF_024679095.1 Eriocheir sinensis
CAGGGCAGAGATTCGCAGGGAGGCCTGGCGGGCAACAGCTCGGACGTGGAGGTCGAAGCGCAGGCTTTGGTCCACAGTCACTCCCAGGACCTTGATGTGGTCCTGGAGGGGCAGACTCTTGCCTCCAAGACGCAGCTGGCCTGAGACTGCTCGAAAGGCGTCTGGGGACCGTGAGATGACCATGGCCTGCGTCTTCTCCGGGGCGAGGGTGACCTGCCACTCCTCTCCCCACTGCTCCACCAGGCTGAGCTGCCTGTTGATCTCCTCGACGGCGCGCTGGCTGTCGGGGCGGCAATAGGAGCGGGAGAGTGTGCAGTCATCGGCGTAGGCTGACACTGCCGATCTCTCTCTCTCTCTCTCTCTCTCTCTCTCTCTCTCTCTCTCTCTCTCTCTCTCTCTCTCTCTCTCTCTCTCTTCTGATTCCCTTTCCCTTCTCTCGCCCTATTTTCTCTCCCCTCGTTCCTCCTCTCTCCTCTTCTCTACCTTCTCTGCTCCATTCGTTTCCCTTCCTTTTTAACTTCTTTCGAACTTTATAACTTTCGATCCCCTTCCGTTATTTTTTCCTTTCCTCTTCCCTTCTCAGCCTCTTCTTCTCTTCCTTCCTTCCTTGCTTTATCAATGCTCTTGTTTTCGTCATTATAATTTTCTTCTGTACCCATCTTTATTTAATTTTCTATCTTTTCTCCTCTATTTTCTCTCTTTGTCTACCATTTACTGTATTATATCTCTTCATTTCTATCGTCTTCATCTTCCTACCACTCTCGACTCTCGTCCTCGGGCCGACGCGAGGAAATAACATTCTGGATCTAGTCTTCACGACCGACAGTTACCTCATAACCGCCTGTGAGGTCGGCGAGCCATTTGCAGGCAGTGACCACAACATAATCAGATGCGTTTTAAATATTGAAACAAAAGCACGAGAAAACTCACTCCTGATACCTAACTATAGTAAAGCAAAGTTTACGGACCTAAGAAGAGAATTGGCTTCAGTAAACTGGAATCATTTGCTATATAACGTCAGCGTTCAAGAAATGTATAATCGTTTTACTGCACAAATCACAGCGACCGTAAATAAATTTATCCCACTCCAGCCACGAAGGACAGAGAATCAAAAGCCGTTATGGATGACTAATTACCTGCAGAAAATCATCGTCGAAAAAAGAAAACTGTATAAGAAATATAAACTGTCACACACTTCACAGGATCATACTAATTATATTAATATCAAGAGAGAGTGCGAAAGGAAAATCAGAAAACAGAAACGCGAATATGAGATGAAAATATCACTTGATGCCAAGAAAAATCCAAGGTTATTTTTCAGTTACATAGGAAGCAAAAAAACTGTAAAAAAATAATATCGGCCCACTATTAGTAAATGGCGACACGATTAATGATGATAAAGGCATGGGGTTGGTCTTAAATTCAACCTTTAGTAGCGTATTCACAAAAGAGAACATGACATCGATCCCAGCCCCGAGCCCTATTTTTCAAGGCCCCGAAGAACATAAGCTTGCGTTGACCGAAATCGATATCAGTGAAGTGCGTGCGTACCTGCGAAAAGTAGATTCAAATAAATCTCCGGGCCCCGACAATTTATCTCCTCGCGTGTTATGAGAATGTAGTCAACAGCTAGAATTACCCATAACGTTAATGTTCAACAAGTCATTAGCACAGGCTGGTCTGCCTCTAGAGTGGAAAAAGACCAATGTTACCCAGATATTTAAAAAAGGAGATAAAAAACAAGCCAGTAATTATCGTCCTATCAGCCTTACGTCTGTCTTAATTAAATTATTCGAAAAAATAATCAGGGATAAAATGATCATTTTCCTAAAAACAAATTATTTGATAACTGATAATCAGCATGGATTTCGTAGTAATCGATCTTGCCTTACCAACTTATTAACGACGTTTACTCAAGTTGGGATGCCCGAGCCCCATATGATGTAATTTACCTAGACTTTCAGAAAGCGTTAGATAAAAAATTATAGACCAATATCTCAACTTACAATTTTCTCTAAAATATTTGAAACTTTAGTGAAGGTTTATTTAATTGACTATCTTGAAACTAAGAGTATATTAAACCCTTCTCAATATGGTTTTAGGCGGTACTGCAGCACTTTTACAGCCTTAAATATATTTTCTAATTATGTACTTTCTGCAATTGACAAAAAACTCCATGTCTTATCCATATTTATATATTCTTCTAAAGCCTTTGATACAGTACATCATAAGATTCTTATTAACAAAATGTACCACTATGGGACCAGAGGCTCAGTACTCTCTTGGCTCAAAGATTACCTAACGGATAGACATCAATGTACTGTATTTAGCGGCGATAAATCATCTACTACCACTGTAAAGTTTGGTGTGCCTCAAGGAAGCGTTCTAGGCCCAATTCTGTTTCTAATATACATCAATGATATATCAAATCTTTTCTTTAAAGCTAAAAGTATATTGTTTGCCGATGACATGACACTCTACTTATCAGGTCCAAACCAAGATCAACTTGTACTAAATGCAAATCATGAACTCGAAAAACTATACCAATGGTGTCTATGTAACAGACTTACAATTAATACAAAGACAACTTACTTAATGCTATTCACTACTAAAAAAGCGTCTAACTTGATTAATTTAAAAATCAATAATGAAATAATTTATAAAACTGATAGAGTGAGATTTGTTGGTGTAGATTATGATGATTCATTATCATTTAAATATCACATACATAACCTTACACTGAGAATATCAAGACACATTGCTTTACTTTATCAAATAAAGGATCTCATGCCTTAAAATGTATTAAAGTCAATATACTATGCACACATTTATTCACTAATTACCTACAGCAACCCCATTTGGTGTACAACATACACCACCTATTTAACCCCCCTAAGATTGTAGCTCAAAAAATTGTAAGAATTATTATTAACAGCAACTATTTAGCACACATTAGTCCACTCTTCAAGGAAACCAAAATCTTAAAACTGGATGATATAACTAAACTGGAAATAGCTACACTCATGTACAAAAATAAGAATGAAATGCGTGACCTCCTCCCATCTCATGATTATAGTACCCGTCACCGCGACAATCTGAGCTTTCCTATTCATCGTATTTCAAAATTCCTACATTCAACAACTTATTTGGGTCCTGTAATTTGGATTCTATCCCCACACAAATTCAAGAAGCTCCTTCCCTCAACACATTCAAAAGCCGATTAAAAACTAATATTATAATGACCTATTAACTAACTCACTTTTAGAGAAAGACAAACTAGAATAAATAGGCCGATGAAAAAGTCTGAGAAAGAACAAGATAAAAAAAATTGAAAATAGAGAATAAACATCCCCCATTTGAAAAAAAGGTTCCCATATCTCTTTTTGAAGCCGTAATATAAAAGGCAATTACGGAGATTGAATATTTACAACACGAGTCCCTTTGAATTGAACCTAAATGCCTACAAAGAAAATAATGAACGAGAGACCACAAATACTGGACCACACTAATGATTATGAATACGAAGCCTCGCTAGCATTAAGAGGAAGCAAGACAAAAGGCTAGGCACGTGTGTGTGACAGGTCTGTAGGGGGCAGGTGTGTGGGGTTGATTTAGGCATGAAGGTGCGCCACGTGTTCATGGCAGGTGTGTGACAAAGACAATTAAGAAGATTTTGTGTCTGAAAGGAACAGAAATTCAGAAAATACTGATACACAGAACTTCATAGCAACAGAACCTGAGAGAGAGAGAGAGAGAGAGAGAGACGGGCTGAGGAAACGGAAGAGACGAGACAGGGAGGAAGGACATTATGAACACTAGAATTTACGTTTTTGATTTGTGTGTGTGTGTGTGTGTGTGTGTGTGTGTGTGTGTGTGTGTGTGTGTGTGTGTGTGTGTGTGTGTGTGTGTGTGTGTGTGTGTGACTACCTTATTTATCATAATTTTTTCTTTTTTTTCCTGTTATCCGCTCGTCGTCTCTTTTTCTTAGTCATCTTTTCTTCCTCTTCGTTTTCCTTCTAATTTATGTCTCCCGTCCGATCTTTGCGATTATTCTCACATAAATCTTTCTTCCTCCTCCTCCTCCTCCTCCTGCTCCTCCTCCTCCTTCATATTTCACATTTTGGTTCAATTTTCCAGAATCAAGATTTCTTACTGCTCTAAAATTTATCTGTATATTCTCTTCTTTATTACTTCCTCTCTTCTCCTTCCTCATGACCACCGTCTGGCCCTATTAAAAGGCCAGGAGGATAAGGAGGAGGAGGAGGTGGAGGAGGAAAATTGATTAAGGAAAATTAGTGAAAAAAAAATGAATTTAGGAACGGAAGGAAAGTGGGAGTATAGGAGAGTAAGAATGAATGTTATTTTCCTTTCTTCCTTCCTTTTTTCATCCTTCTATCTTTCTTCCTTCCTTCTGTCTTTCCTTTTCCCTCTATTCTTCACTTCACTGTTCATTTCCTCTAACGTTAATCTTCCATTCCTCCCTCATTTCGTTCCTTCCTTCCTTCATTCATTCATTCATTCATTCTCTTCCTCCTTTTTCATTTCCTGCCTCCTTCCTCCATTTCTTTTCCTTCCTTCCTTCCTTCCTTTGTCACCTTCTTCCCTTATTATTTTCTCCTTACATTTCCTCGTCTCCTTCCTTTCATTATTTCCTTAATTCCTTTTTTCATTCTTTCCATCCTGCCCTCCCTGCCTCTATTCCATCACTCCTTCCTTCCTGACTCACTTCATTCATTCCTTTCGTTCTTCCTTCGTGCCTTTCTTCCTTCCGTTCCTCCCTTTCTCATTACTTATTTCCTCCCTTCTTACCCTACCTCCTTCCTTCCTTCCTTCCCTCCGAGGCAGCACGTAATTATTCCCAGTCATCATTTTCTCCTCTTCTTCCTCCTTCTCGCCCAACGATTTTCCTATTTTTCTCATAATGCATCTCATTGCTTTTCCATTATATAATTTTATCATTCATCTATTTCGCCCCCCTCCCCCTTCTCTCTTCCCCCCCTCCTCTCCTTCCTCTCCGCTACCTCCTTCCCTTCTTCCTCTCTATCCTTCCTCTTTTCCTCAGTGTCCTCCTCCTCTTCTTCCTCCTCCTCTTCCTCCTCCTTCCTCTTATCCTGTCTCTCTCTCCTCATCTCTTTCTTTTCCTTTTCTCTTCCCCTCCTTTATTCCCCTACCACTCGTCTCTCTCTCTTCCTTCTCGTCCCTCCTCACCTCTTCCTCTCTTCCTCTCTTCCTTCTCCTCCTCCTTTTTTCCTGTTCTCTCCTCCTCCTCTCCTTAATTCCTCACTTTCCTCTCCTTTTCAACGTTTTCTCCTTTTTTTCTTTCTCCCTTCCTCTTTCCCTTACCTCCCAAATCTTACCCTATACCTCCATCTCTCTCTCTCTCTCTCTCTCTCTCTCTCTCTCTCTCTCTCTCTCTCTCTCTCTCTCTCTCTCTCTCTCTCTCTCTCTCTCTCTCTCTCTCTCTCTCTCTCTCTCTCTCTCTCTCTCTCTCTCTCTCTCTCTCTCTCTCTCTCTCTCTCTCTCTCTCTCTCTCTCTCTCTCTCTCTCTCTCTCTCTCTCTCTCTCTCTCTCTCTCTCTCTCTCTCTCAACTCTCTCTCATCATCATCATCATCATCATCATCATCATCATCATCGTCATCATCATCATCATCATCAGCAGCAGCAGCAGCAGCATCTGCTTCACTTCTCTTCCTGCTTCAATTCTGTTCGAGTTTTGCTTCATTTGTCTGATTCCCCCAATTAATCTAACAATAGTCTCTCTCTCTCTCTCTCTCTCTCTCTCTCTCTCTCTCTCTCTCTCTCTCTCTCTCTCTCTCTCTCTCTCTCTCTCTCTCTCTCTCTCTCTCTCTCTCTCTCTCTCTCTCTCTCTCTCTCTCTCTCTCTCTCTCTCTCTCTCAGTATGAAAAAAACTGAAATAGAAGTGGAAAAAAAGAAAACAGTAGAAAAACTGACGTGAAGAAAGTTTTGAGAGGAAAAGATTTTGGGAGAAAACAAAGAAAAGTTAAACAAAGAGAGAAAAGTAATGACAGTAAGAAGAATGGAAATGCAAGATGAGAGGAAAAAAAATGAAATAACTATAACCAAAAAAAAATGTACAGAGGCTACTTTTTGCCTTTTCTCAGACTGAAAACAAACTCCCTCACACGAAGCTAAAATTCATACCTAGACAAATGAAAATAAGCCGAGGCGACAGAAGAATAAGAAAGAAAAAAAACTATACGCAAGGAAGACTGAAGGAAATATTATTATGCCTCAGAATTGTGCCAAAGAAATATATTAAGGGTGGAAGAGTTTTGAAAGTTGGTAAGATTATGACAAGAAAAGAGAAGGAAAGGGCGAAGAGAAAAGAAATGAGGAAGGAAGGAATATTTTAAGGATAAGGAAAGGAAGAAAGTATGGGGAGCGTAAAATAAGAATGAAAGAAGGAAGGATGGTGGTGAAGATTATTCCAAAAAGAGAAAAAAAATGTAAGAATGAGGAACGAAGGAAGAATGAATGTTAAGGAGAAAAAAAAGAGGAAAATATAGGCATGCAGTCAGGAAAGAAGAGAGTGAGAGAAAAACAAGCGAAGAAGATAAATAAAACGAAATAAAGAAGGATTAAAAAAGAAAAAGAGGAAGAATGTGCAAGAATGAGGAAAGTTGGAAAGTTTCGTTTAGGCGGCGCAACATCTGTGGCCATATGCCGGAGAAAGACAGAAGGGGAAGGAATTATAGCAGAAGGAAACAGATCCCAGGAAACGGGACACAACCCCTGATTAATACCTGGTACCCATTCACTGCTGGGTGGACAGGGGCGTAGGGTATCGGAAAAGCCGCCCAAATTTTTCCACTCCGCCCGCCCAGAATAAGGAGAGAAAGGGAAAAGGCAAGAAAAAGGAAAGAACGGAAAGGAAATAAAATAATGACACATTGGGGGAAATGAGTGAAAGTAAGAAAACAGAGGAGGAAAGTAAGAATAGTTTCCCTTCTATAATAAAAGCTCGTCAATACACCACAACGATCACCACTATAATCACACCCACCACCACCACCTCCACCACCACCACTACTACTACTACTACTACTACTACTACTACTACTATACTGCACTACTACTACTACTACTACTACTACTACTACTACTACCTTTTTTTTTTCTTTTTTTTTTTACAACAAAGGAGGCAGCTCAAGGGCAACAAAAAAAGAAAACAATAATAAAAAAAAAGCCCGCTACTCGCTGCTCCTAAAGTAAAGCAAAAGAGGTGGCCGAAAGGAAGATCAAATACAGGAGGAGACGTGTCCTGAAACCCTCCTCTTGAAAGAGTTCAAGTCGTAGGCAGGAGGAAATACAGATGAAGGAAGATTGTTCCAGAGTTTTTTTTTTTTTTTTTTTTACAGCAAAGGAGACAGCTCAAGGGCACAAAAAAGTAAACATTAATAAAAAAAAGCCCGCTACTCGTTGCTCCTAAAAAGAATCCAAAGAGGTGGCCGAAAGATAGGTCAGTTTCTGGAGGAGAGGTGTCCTGATACCCTCCTCTTGAAAGAGTTCAAGTCGTAGGCAGGAGGAAATACAGATGAAGGAAGATTGTTCCAGAGTTTACCAGCGTGAGGGATGAAAGAGTGAAGATGCTGGTTAACTCTTGCATAAGGGGTTTGGACAGTATAGGGATGTGCATGAGTAGAAAGTCGAGTGCAGCGGGGCCGCGGGAGGGGGGGAGGCATGCAGTTAGCAAGTTCAGAAGAGCAGTCAGCGTGGAAATATCGATAGAAGATAGAAAGAGAGGCAACATTGCGGCAATTTAAGAGGTAGAAGACTATCAGTATGAGGAGGAGAGCTGATGAGACGAAGAGCCTTTGCCTCCACTCTGTCCAGAAGAGCTGTGTGAGTGGAGCGCCCCCACACATGAGATGCATACTCCATACGAGGGCGGACAAAGCCCCTGTATATGGACAGCAACTGTGCAGGGGAGAAGAACTGGCGGAGACGGTACAGAACGCCCAGCCTCGAGGAAGCTGATTTAGTAAGAGATGAGATATGAAGTTTCCAGTTGAGATTTTGAGTTAAGGATAGACCGAGGATGTTTAGTGTTGAGGAAGGTGATAGCTGGGTGTTGTCAAAGAATAGGGGATAGTTGTTTGGAAGATTGTGTCGAGTGGATAGGTGGAGAAACTGTGTTTTGAGGCGTTGAAGGACACCAGGTTCTTCTTGCCCCAATCGGAAATAATAGTAAGGTCTGAGGCTAAGCGTTCTGCAGCCTCCAGCCTTGAGTCGTTAAGTTCCTGAAGGTGGGTCTTCTATTAAAAGAAGTTGAATAATGCAGAGTGGAATCATCGGCGTAGGAATGGATAGGACAGTTCGTTTTGGAAAGAAGATCATCAATGAACAACAGAAAAGAGTGGGAGATAGGACAGAACCCTGTGGGACACCACTGTTAATAGATTTAGGAAGAGCAGTGACCGTCTACCACGGCAGAAATAGAACGGTCAGAAAAGAAACTGGAGATAAAGGTACAGAGAAGGATAGAAACCGTAGGAGGGTAGTTTAGAAAGCAAAGATTTGTGCCAGACCCTATCAAAAGCTTTTGATATGTCCAGCGCAATAAAGTTTCACCGAAACGGCTAAGAGAGGATGACCAAGAGTCAGTTAAGAAGGCTAGGAGATCACCAGTAGAACGCCCCTTGCGGAACCCATACTGGCGATCAGATAGAAGGTCAGAGTGGAAGGTGCTTTTGAATCTTCCGTTAAGGATTGATTCAAAAGCTTTAGATAGACAAGAAAGTAAAGCAATAGGACGGTAGTTTGAGGGATTGGAGCGGTCACCCTTCTTAGGTCCAGGCTGTATGAAGGCATACTTCCAGCAAGAAGGAAAGGTAGATGTTGACAGGCAGAGGCGAAAGAGTTTGACCAGGCAGGGTGACAGCACGGAGGCACAGTTTTAAGGACAATAGGAGGCACTCCATCAGGTCCATAAGCCTTCTGAGGATTGAGGCCAGAGAGGGCATAGAAAACATCATTTGAAGAATCTTTATAACAGGCATAAAGAAGTCAGAGAGGGGGATGAGTAGGAGGAATATGCCCAGAATCGACCAGAGTGGAGTTTTTAGAAAAAGTTTGAGAGAAGAGTTCAGCCTTAGAGATAGATGAGACGGCAGTGTTGCCGTCAGGACTGAGGAGTGGAGGGAAAGATGAAGAAGTGAAGTTGGAGGAGATGTTTTTGGCTAGATACCAGAAGTCACGGGAAGAGTTAGAGAAAGCAAGGTTTTGACATTTTCTATTAATTAAATAATTTTTGTTTAGACGGAGAATAGATATTGCACTATTTCGGGCAGAAATGTAAAGTTCATAATTATCATAAGAATGAAGGATCTGTTATCTTTTTTGAGCTACCTCTCTATCATTGACAGCACGAGAACAAGCGTGATTAAACCAAGGCTTTTTAGCGTGAGGAGTAGAGAAAGAACGAGGAATGTATGCCTCCATTCCAGAGACAATCACCTCTGTGATGCGCTGAGCACACACAGAGGAGTCTCTATCCTGGAAGCAATAATCATTCCACGGGAAATCGGAAAAGTACATCCTCAGGTCGTCCCACCGAGCTGAAGCAAAATGCCAGAAGCATCGCCTCTTCGGTGGGTCCAGAGGGTGTACAGGAGCGATAGGACAGGATGCAGAAATAAGATTGTGATCGGAGGAGCCCAACGGAGAGAACAGTTTGACAAAATAAGCAGAAGGGTTTGAGGTAAGGAAGAGGTCTAGAGTGTTGGGCCGATCTCCAAGACGGTCAGGAATACGTGTAGGGTGCTGGACCAACTGCTCTAGGTCGTTGAGGATAGCAAAGTTGTAGGCTTGTTCACCAGGATGGTCAGTGAAAGAGGATGAAAGCCAAAGCTGGTGGTGAACATTGAAATCTCCTAGGATGGAGATTTCAGCGAAGGGAGAGTGGGTCAAGATGTGCTCCACTTTAGAATTCAAATAGTCAAAGAATTTTACATAGTTGGTAGAGTTAGGTGAGAGATAAACAGCACAGATGTATTTAGTAATAGAATGACAGTGAAGTCTTAACCAGATGGTGGAAAATTCAGAAGAGTCAAAAAGCATGAGGGATGAAAGAGTGAAGACGCTGGTTAACTCTTGCATAAGGGGTTTGGACAGTATAGGGATGAGCATGAGTAGAAAGTCGAGTGCAGGGGCTGCGGAGGGGGATGCATACAGTTAGTAAGTTCAGAAGCGCCGTCAGCGTGGAAATATCGACAGAAGATAGAAAGAGAGGCAACATTGCGGCGGAATTTAAGAGGTAGAAGACTATCATTATGAGGAGGAGGCTGATGAGAGAGCCTAGCCTCCACTCTGTCCAGAAGAGCTGTGTGAGTGGAGCCCCACACACATGAGATGCATATTCCATACGAGGGCGGACAAGGCCCCTGTGTATATGGACAGCAACTGTGCAGGGGAGAAGAACTGGCGGAGACGGTACAGAACGCCCAGCTTCGAGGAAGCTGATTTAGTAAGAGATGAGATATGAAGTTTCCAGTTGAGATTTTGAGTTAAGGATAGACCGAGGATATTTAGTGTTGAGGAAGGTGATAGCTGGGTGTTGTCAAAGAATAGGGGATAGTTGTTTGGAAGATTGTGTCGAGTGGATAGGTGGAGAAACTGTGTTTTAGAGGCGTTGAAGGACACCAGGTTCTTCTTGCCCCAATCGGAAATAATTGTAAGGTCTGAGGCTAAGCGTTCTGCAGCCTCCAGCCTTGAGTCGTTAAGTTCCTGAAGGGTGGGTCTTCCATTAAAAGAAGTTGAGTAATGCAGAGTGGAATCATCGGCGTAGGAATGGATAGGACAGTTCGTTTTGGAAAGAAGATCATCAATGAACAACAGAAAAGAGTGGAGATAGGACAGAACCCTGTGGGACACCACTGTTAATAGATTTAGGGGAAGAACAGTGACCGTCTACCACGGCAGAAATAGAACGGTCAGAAAGGAAACTGGAGATAAAGGTACAGAGAGAAGGATAGAAACCGTAGGAGGGTAGTTTAGAAAGCAAAGATTTGTGCCAGACCCTATCAAAAGCTTTTGATATGTCCAGCGCAATAGCAAAAGTTTCACCGAAACGGCTAAGAGAGGATGACCAAGAGTCAGTTAAGAAGGCTAGGAGATCACCAGTAGAACGCCCCTTGCGGAACCCATACTGGCGATCAGATAGAAGGTCAGAAATGGAAAGGTGCTTTTGAATCTTCCGGTTAAGGATTGATTCAAAAGCTTTAGATAGACAAGAAAGTAAAGCTATAGGACGGTAGTTTGAGGGATTGGAGCGATCACCCTTCTTAGGCACAGGCTGTATGAAGGCATACTTCCAGCAAGAAGGAAAGGTAGATGTTGACAGGCAGAGGCGAAAGAGTTTGACCAGACAGGGTGACAGCACGGAGGCACAGTTTTTAAGGACAATAGGAGGCACTCCATCAGGTCCATAAGCCTTCTGAGGATTGAGGCCAGAGAGGGCATAGAAAACATCATTTTGAAGAATCTTTATAACAGGCATAAAGGAGTCAGAGGGGGGATGAGTAGGAGGAATATGCCCAGAATCGTCCAGAGTGGAGTTTTTAGAAAAAGTTTGAGAGAAGAGTTCAGCCTTAGAGATAGATGAGACGGCAGTGTTGCCGTCAGGACTGAGGAGTGGAGGGAAAGATGAAGAAGTGAAGTTGGAGGAGATGTTTTGGCTAGATGCCAGAAGTCACGGGAAGAGTTAGAAAGCAAGGTTTTGACATTTTCTATTAATGAAAGAATTTTTGGTTAGTCGGAGAATAGATTTGGCACGATTTCGGGCAGAAATGTAAAGTTCATAATTAGCATTAGTTTGAAGGCTCTGGTACCTTTTGTGAGCTACCTCTCTATCATTGACAGCACGAGAACAAGCGTGATTAAACCAAGGCTTTTTAGCGTGAGGAGAGAAAGAACGAGGAATGTATGCCTCCATTCCAGAGACAATCACCTCTGTGATGCGCTGAGCACACACAGAGGGGTCTCTATCCTGGAAGCAATAATCATTCCACGGGAAATCGGAAAAGTACATCCTCAGGTCGTCCCACCGAGCTGAAGCAAATGCCAGCATCACCTCTTCGGTGGGTCAAGAGAGTGTACAGGAGCGATAGGACAGGATGCAGAAATAAGATTGTGATCGGAGGAGCCCAACGGAGAGAACAGTTTGACAGAATAAGCAGAAGGGTTTGAGGTAAGGAAGAGGTCTAGAATGTTGGGCCGATCTCCAAGACGGTCGGGAATACATGTAGGGTGCTGGACCAACTGCTCTAGGTCGTTGAGGATAGCAAAGTTGTAGGCTTGTTCACAAGGATGGTCAGTGAAAGAGGATGAAACCCAAAGCTGGTGGTGAACATTGAAATCTCCTAGGATGGAGATTTCAGCGAAGGGAGAGTGGGTCAAGATGTGCTCCACTTTAGAATTCAAATAGTCAAAGAATTTTACATAGTTGGTAGAGTTAGGTGAGAGATAAACAGTACAGATGTATTTAGTAATAGAATGACAATGAAGTCTTACTACTACTTTTACTACTACTACTATTACTACTACTACTATTACAACTATTACTATTACTACTATTACTATTACTACTACTACTACTATTACTACTACTACTATTATTACTACTACTACTATAACAATTACCACTACCACAACACTACCGATTCAATCCCTTTAAACCATTACAATAACACTAAGTACTAATTGAAACACTACCACCACCACCACCACCTCCCAATTTGCATGCAGGGCGAGTCTCGTATTTACACTGAACTATATTTCCGGCGGCCTTGCCTGTACTCGCCTGCCCCACCCAATAGTAGGAAGGCCAGTAAAGGCTCCTTCAACCTCCAATATCACGGCTTCACTGCTCTCAAAATACCTTTCACTTAACCCTCATCTCCCTCCCTCCCTCCCTCCCTCATTCTCTCCTCCTACTCCTCCGGTTTCCATCATGTTTCTATTCCTTTCTCACATAACTCGCCTGCATTTTTATTACCTTCTGATCCTCTTTATATTCCTCCTCCTCCTTATCTCCACCGAGCCTTGTTCGAAGCTTCGAATCTGTAATCCGTTCAGCCAGTCGTCTCTCTCTCTCTCTCTCTCTCTCTCTTAATTGTGATGATAATGTTTAGTTGTAGCTTTTCTTTTGTCATATAGAGCCGTGTAACATTAGTAGTAGTAGTAGCTGTAATACTAACAGCAACACAGCATTAAAAGATCGGGCAGTATTTACCATATTTATTTATTTTTATTAGCACAACTTTCATGTAAAACTAAATCCAACGGTGTTCACAGCACTTCCCTTTTTTACTGTCCATTTGCTTTCATTCGTTTCCCGTTACTTAAATTTCTTTTTTCCATATATCCACACCAAATGTATATAATTATTATACACCAGTATATACGCCTCCGTGGCCTAGTGGTCAGCGTGCCTTGCTATTACTCCGCAGCCTTGGGTTCGAATCCCGGCACGGGCATTCAGCGTGCAGCTCACCCAGCTGTTCATCCTCCCTCTCGGGCTGGTCGATAAATGGGTGCCTGGGGAAACCCAGGGAAGGTAAACTGTGGCAATCCCGGATGTCACACTGGCGCGTGTCCCGGGGTGGCTGGTTCTTGTCCACCACAGGCTCAAAGGGACAACGGGTCGGAGAAGAGCACCGCAGCCACGCGCAGCTATGGCGTATGCACCCGCCTTTACCACACCAAATTACGTTTTCGCATTTAAATTTCCAGCTGCTTGGCTACCTTCCTTTTTTCATACGCTTCCATTGTTATTTCTACTGCCATTCCTTCACCGCTACTTGCTTCCTTCAATCTATCTTTCCATTCTCTTTCACATCGTCTTTTTGTTTTACTATCAATTGCGTTTCTTGATTTTTTTTCAGTTCGCTCCTCGATTACTTAACTTTCTTATAATTATACTCTTTGACTGCTTGTGTTTTCCTTTATTTTCCACTTAACGTTGTGTATTTGTTCTGCTTTCGCTTGTTGCTGTTCTTTCACTAATTTCCTGTTTCTTTTTATTCTCCCGTCCCTTCTTTGTTTGTTCCTATATTTTCGTTTCCCATTGTCCTTTGGCTTTTCGTTTTCATTTCCATATAATTTGCATTTTCCTATGTCTTTGTTTCTTCTTTCCCGATCTTCTATTTTTTTTCCTTTTTACTCTTTATTTCCGAGTGTTTTCCTTTATATCCGTAAACCATTATTTTACCTTTTTTTTGCATCTCGTTGTACGTTTTTTCTTCATATCTTTTATGATTCGTTATTTTTTTTCTCACCGTTGTTTTACCAATACTTGCTTTGCTTATCGGTAATTGCTTATTTGTTCCTTAATCCTCACTACCTCTTTGCCTCGTTCTCTGTCCACGCCTACCGTTACTCTGCTTGTTCCTGTCATGCACCTCGTTTATTTAATCCTTAACCCTCACTGTCTCTTCCCCACTGTTTCCCTCTGCTCTGCTCAACGTTCTGATTCCTGTTCCTGTTTGAAACCCTCTTTTATCCTTCATCCTCACTGCCTCTTCGTTTCTCTGTTTCCCTCTCTCCTAGCTCACCGTTCTCCTTTCTGTCCTAGTTTCGTGTTTCCTCTGCTGGCGCCGCCAATGCCACTAACCAAGCCACAAAAAAATGTATTTCTGTTCCAATTACTCGGCGATGAATATTTAGAAGGTTTTGTTTATGCACGCCTACAGGCAGGTTGAGGGGGGAGGGGGAAAGAGAGGCTGATGGAGAGAGAGAGAGAGAGAGAGAGAGAGAGAGAGAGAGAGAGAGAGAGAGAGAGAGAGAGAGAGAGAGAGAGAGAGATGAACTAAAGAATTCCGTTTGTTTGGAAGTGGACACACACACACACACACACACACACACACACACACACACACACACACACACACACACACTCACAGACGGATACAGTCATTGGAAAAGAGCCAAAGTTAATTTCTCTCTCTCTCTCTCTCTCTCTCTCTCTCTCTCTCTCTCTC